>NC_056736.1:654356008-654403153 GCF_019279795.1 Protopterus annectens
GCCATTTATTTCAGAGATCAATGAAACAGAATAATGTGTGCTAATACTCGTCAAGCTCAGTAAAACATTACCATAAGAACTGTTGACATGCCTGTGGTAAAAATCAGAAAAAAATAAAAAGGGAGCATGCAAGTGACCCTGGCTGTGCTTACAAACTGGTACATTCCAGCATTTAAGTAATCACATTGAACAATACTGATAACCTAAAGCTCTGATACTACGTTAACAATCAGAAAAGAACACTATAGTTCACACAATGCATGCTGACATTTGAACACTGACCCTGCTGCATAGAATGGTTTAGTCTGAAATATCACAGCATAATAAATTCTCTAAACTTCAAGAGATCTTCATCCTTTAATTCTGTATGATCTGAATGCATCATTTGAACCCTAAATGTCACACAGGCACATTTCAGGTCATAGTTCAGCAAAGGAGGAAGTGGTAAAAGAATTAGGGTACATTGTATAGTAAAACAGTCATGTGTTCATGATGGTAATCTATGTGAAATGGCCTAGGCCACAAATACTGACCCTTATGAACCTTATTACTTGACCTAAATTGCAGCATTCATTTGTCAATGTCAGAAACCAGTTGTTTGTTAAACATTCTGTTATTTGCCATCCTTACCTAAGATTAAGAAAATGTTTGTGCAAGGCCTAGCCTTATAGACATGACATGTGGCAATTGTGGGTTAACATCTAGAATGTCTCCACAGCATCACCTTTCAGAGCTATGAGATATTTTGATCATGACCTCAATAGCGATAGCAGTTGAAGCCACCAGGTTTTAAAAAATATAAACATAATATGAATCTAAGATAAAAGTTTTAACTACCCAGAAGATACATACAGTGTTCAGTAAAGCAGCATAACTTAAGGTTTCATTGCTTCAACATATGATTTAGAATATAAACTTCCTTTTGGAAATTTCAGGAAAAACAGTAGAGAAGGATCTAACTCCTTCCCAGAGATGATTCAATGAAAGGTTTATAAAAGCATATTTTAAGATTAACATGTTATTTGCTAGCTTTGGTTGATATTATGTGCGATTCTAAGAAATTTTGTTAAAATTCTGCCACAAAAATAATAATTCAGTAGCTGATCTGCTTGGACTGAGATAATGTATCATCTATGGTTATAGCAAGAGGGTTTCCATTTGCAAACTCCCTTTCCTTCGGTTGGGCTCCAGGTCTCTAGTTCTAGAGGGTGAGGAGGAAGAGTGCAGACAGTCTCTCACCATGACAACATTCATTTACAGAAGCACATGGCTACTTCCGGTTATGGATGGGTTACTGATGTCTGACATAGCAATAGTCCTTGGACAACAAAGTATGTCATGGAGGCCCCATCCTTTGTGGAAAAAAATGGACACAGTAATAAAATATTTTCTGAAGAAAGAAGACATTTTCACATGTTATACTATAGGATACTAAGGCAATTTAGGGAGACTAAGAAGGATAGCACTAGCATGAAGACAAAGAAAGCCATTGCTCATAAATAATTATATATATGTGTGTATGTATATATATATATATATATATATATATACATTGTCAATGTGCAATTACAATACACTAGTACACTACACTAGATATATTGATATTTATTTGCTAGCAATGGTAAAAATATGAAATATTTCCATATATACTTAACATTTCTAGAGCTGGGTGACTTACAAACTATTGCATGGCATCAGATGAAGCCATAGATTATGTTGAAAAAACTGTCACTGATATTGACACTCTTAAGTTACATATCTTGAAAGATATTTATGGCTATGTATATTAACTATACAAATAAACACAATTCTTCTTATTTCTGTAAATGTCTTAGTAGGCATGAAAATAGAAAGGAATTTTTTGATGTCATGTGAAAGCTTATCTACAGCTAACAAAAGCTAGTTGACAATACATTTAGGTTATGAAGTTTCCAAGATATAACAATTTGTTTGCAAAAATTAGATAAAAGATCATTCTGGTTTTGAGCGCATAAAAATATATTATAGAGCTGATGTAAATACTGTGAGTGTACTGACTGTTAACTATGCAAAGAAGACACCACTTTAACAGCTTTTATTGTTCACAAAATATATACATTTCTTTGTGTTATGTTTCTAAGTTGATTTCTCAAGAAATGCTTTGAAATGTAACAACTTTATCTAGACTACTAGAAACATGGAATTCCATACTACATAGGAGTTAAAATGAGTTAATAAGCAAAGTTTAACATTTTATCCTTTTTTTCTTATGGGTTAGACTCCTGGTGGTACAACTCAATCTAACTAGTGTGTAACTCCCAACAGGCTAGTATATGTCACAAGTCATGTCAGTTTTCCTCCAAACAACCATGATCATAATAAATACCATGAAGTCTTTAAGCAATAACCCATGTCTGGGTTTGGGTAATGCTAGATTTACCCACAGTTGGTGTGGTTTGGTCACGAGGGCGAAGCCTGAGTGGTCAAACAAGGACAACCGTGGGTAAATCTAGCATTGCCCACACCCAGACATGGGTTATTGCTAATGACATTATTTAAGAAAAAAAAATACTTACTTTTCTTAAATAATGTCTTTGTATAATACCTCCGAGGTGCCTTTCCGTGGTTTTCTGCTATCCTGGGGCTTTTTCTGATGTACTACGCATGCGTATGGAACTTGTGTTCCCATGCTTATGCAGTACATCAGAGCTGTGTAGAGGAAGCAATGGAGAATGGAAGATCTCCGTTGCTTTTTTTTTTTTTTTTTAATTAAAAATGAAAAAAAAAATAAATCGGAAAACATTTAATTTAGGGAGAGCCAGGACAGACAAAACTAAAATGATAATCAGGTACATTTCTTTAATTTTGTAGAACTTACCTGATTATCATTTTATTCTTGTCTGTGCCATCTGCCTCGTTTGGATTACGTCTCCCGGTTTCTTTTTTTAGTTAAAAAAAAGAAAAGTAATAAAATTACGAGACTTACTAATGGGAAAAAGTCCAGGCGACCGGACCTTTTCGCGTTCGTATAGTCTCCGATTTACAACTGGCACACTGGTTTGGCTGGCCAGTTAGCGCATGCTCGTTTTTTAATATTAATAGCCAGTCATTGTATAATTCATTGTTTAACACTGGAGCATGTGTCAATAGTTTCGGCACCGAACGTAGTCAGATCTCACTGCCATTTTCCATACCTTCTGTGCTTTCTGATGTAATCTGTGCTAATGTGTCTGCCAAGTCATTGCTGTGCTTTCAATTGCACAAATTCAGTTGGCACGGCTATAAGTCTTTGCTCACAAACTGTTACACATGACATCTGAATTGGGTGCACTTTCAGACACATATTCTAGCTTGACTTCTGCAGACATGGCCGGAGATGGTAGGGATGGTATTCCATTTAGAGCACAAATGTGGGATGTTGAGGAGTTCAGCATTTTTACTGTACTCCTCATGAAGTGTTACAGGCAGCTGAAGACTGATGCGGGGGATTATGCTAGGTTTCAGTATAAGGCTGAGTCTTAGAATACCTTGGCCAAGGCTGTTTCCAGTGAAAATGGCATCCCACACACTGAGAGTAATGTCTTTACCACTACAGTGAGATGACAAGGTACAAGTGGGACCTCCTAAGTCGATGGGATGATGAATTTGATACTGAAAATATCCATCAGTTGTGTAAGTATACTGACTCATCACCTGTCTACAATATGGCATTAATTAGCCAGCAAATGCAGTTATCCATTTTGCTTTCATTTATCTGTTTTGTTTTTATTTACTCTGCTGTACAGCTGCAGCAGAGATAGCAGAAAACCATGAGGGATATCAGAAGAGACTACCTCACCTCAGACAAGCATGAGATAAGTAAATATCAGGTCTGAATACAAGGCAGAGAAACATTTTCACTCTATCACTGTATCTCATCTTGAGCAGGCATACCTTAACTTTTATATCAGGCATACAGACCTCCTTCAATAGCTCTTGGTGACTGCATTAAGCAATGAGTCCATCACCTTAATTGTGTGTGAGTTCAATACACAGAAACATGCATTAGATTTTTTTCAGGATAGTATTTATAAGATATTAACTGCAACACTGCATGATATTAACAATTAAATGTTGACAAATACAATTATTAACTTTGAAAGCAGATATCTGATATGGTAATGTGAAATACATGATTTTAGTAGTCATATCATATGATTGTGATTGACTGATTTTATGACACATTAATGCCTTTCCATCATACCTGGATGTAGCCAAGATGTATTTATTTATCTCTCATATTGGTTTATGTACTGAAATAATGAAGTAATGTGGTATGAAATGGATATAATTCTCTCTTTTTGGTCTCCCCCACCCTATCTCTCCCTTTTATTTTTTGCTGTTGTTTATATATAACTTTTTGGATAGATTGCTGCTGCAAACCAGATGACCATCAGCACAGGGAGTGAGACCAACCACTGGGGTTCAGTCTACCATACCACCACAGGTGGTTGTGTCAGCCTCCCCACAGGCAGCACAGACACCTAGCACATCTGGGTTACAACCTGTCAGTGTTGCCTCCACAACACCTGCCTTGCCTTGCCTACCTGTGTCAAGTAGCTTTGTCACAGCCTCCAGGAGTAATAGTAGTGCAGGTGGCGATTTTGTCAGCCCCCCCCCCCCCGGGAGCTAATAGGGCTAGTGGAACGCATAATGGAGAGGGAAAATTCCAATAGTAGGAATACTGTTGGAATTGTTTGTTTTATTAGTTGCTTGATTTCCTACTGCAGCTTGGAGACAGTTGTTTTTTATCACTTTGATTTTTTTTTTTTTGCTGATTGTTGCTGCATGGATTCACAGGGTACATCAGTGATGGATTTGAATGAGTCAGTGTTAACAGCACATTCTTTACCTGAGGATTTTTTTTTTTTTTTTTTTTGTTAGTAAAGACACTGAATAATTATTGTGCTCATTCTTTGATGACAGAAATTGAGCATCTGCTACCTGTTAAGTTATAGGCATCGGTGATCAATGGAGAATGTAGGGAGGCTGGTGCGTTTTGTCATCTTTCACAGAAACGTAATGGTTTTCATGCTTCTGATTCTTCTTGTATTTGTATTGTTCAATCTGATGTTAGCTTTTTGCCACTGACTACAAAGATGGTTTCTTCACTGGAGTAATTTCTAACATCACCCAAAATTTTGAGTGCTAGTGTTCATGTCACTACTGACAGCCAAGCATCAGTAAGTCAATAAAAGATCTTTCAGTGGATTTTGAGAAAAAACCTACTCAAGTTCAGATCCTTACAATGGTATATTTTATTTTTGAAAGAGAGTATTAAAGTCAGTAGAGTCCTGGAGGCAGTCTGTTTTTTCAGATTACCCAATAAGGTATATTAAGGCAATCCTTTGGCTGATGATTTTGTTGTCTTTTTTTCAGAGAGCTAGGTTAAAATACATGGAATTGCTTATTACACATCATAGTAAGTCCTTTCAGCAGTTAAAAATCAGAAATGGATGACCTTAAAAATTATAGTGAAGGAATTACTTTTTTTATCTCATTCTGATATATAACATCTTTTCTAAGTTAGACAAATATGTGAGGGAGATTTATTTATGTAAAGAAAAGAAAAGAAATTTAAGAGGGACATAAATGATTAACAGACTGGGAACATTTAATTTAAGAATGCACATAAATTGTTTGATGCACAACCTGAGGTTAATGATAAAATCTGAACATCTATTAATGCTCCTAGAAAGTTGTAACTTTTGTGAATAAACAAGAATCATTGACCAGTTTGGCTGTCAGTCATGATGTGGCCACATTTGAAGGTCCCACCCCTTTACATAATGTGAACAACAGAAAGCAGAAACTGAAGGCCAAACAGCACCAGCACTGGCTTTACAAAAGAAGAAAATAAAATCATTACTGAAGAGTTTTAGACTTGTAATTTATAATGTTATTTCTGTTGAACTATTACAATACATATACAATCTTTTAGAAAAAGGTTTGACTTTTGTCCCATATCACAATTCTGACATAACTTCAGGGTTGATGCAGTTAAGGTCAGATGTGACAGGTACCATTAAAAAGAAGAAGAAATGTTATAACATCACTCAAGCTGAAATGAAAGTTATTGGGGATTTTAGAGACGGGGTAATTTATAGGTAATGGAATTCGATACGGATGGGAATATTTTCATAACAGAAGCCACCCAATATATTACAAAAATTGAAAATATGTAAAATCTAGATGCTTCATATTCTGAAGTTGCTTATTTAGATATTGGGATGGATTCTGTAATGTTCTTGGAATGAGGCGCATGTCACCAATATCAGTCCAAAAGTTGCAGCTAAGCCTGTAATATGCAAATATGCCTCAGTGAACTTAGAATATCTTGGCTCATAACAGAGTTAAGCAGCAGCAGTGCACTGTCTAGTAGTCACAGCCACTCCATAATTCATGAAAACTGTCACATAACACTTGATGTACATTAACAAAGTTATAGAAATTATAGTATCCCAATGCAAGTTACATGACATTTGTAGTAATACATAATACATATCCTCAGCAATCCATCCAGTAAACCCAGAGACAAATACAGCTATCTTCATAAGTCATATACTAATAAAATAGATTTGCTGAAGTCTGTAAAATTGCTAATAAAAAAAAAATAATAAAGGTGAAGGGCAAGCATGGCCACTTTGCCAGAGCTAATAGTAGCTAACAAATCATGCAGGACATGTGCAGGGAACACATGTAATACACATACCCAATGAAATAGGGAGATAGAAAAGCATATGTGAGGTATGGGTGAAGAAGAGGGACACACAAGAGGTAAGTTGGAAAAGGAAAATCTGAGAGTCAGTCAGAGGGCATGGGCAATTTTTTTTTTGTGGAAATAGGCTCAATTATTTAGTTTTTTTGGAGAATAGAAAGTAAGGAAAAGACGGGAAAGAGGAGGAGAAGGGCAGCATAGCAGATGTACATGTATAATAAATATCACAAGGCATGACAGACAAAAGTCAGAAATAAATAGTAAGGGAAGGAAAGGTACACGGCTAGCACACTCTATAACATGGGCAATATAACATTGACAAACAGAGTAGAGATTCATACCAGCCATGGTGAAATGCAGAAATACATATATACCTATGCACTATTATATTATGACATGTTGTGAACTGTGTGGCAGCCATATCTGGATGTGCATGACCAATGACAGTTGTGTGTTGTAGGGTAATAAATAGGAATCATGGTGAAAATTGGATATTGAATTCAATGCCCTAATAAACTGTTAGCTGTACAAGTGTAAACCAGACAACAGCATGAATGAGCGAATGCAGCCCACAAAACTTTGGGAACTCCAGCAGAGATCAGAAGAGAACCTCTGCTTATGTATGTGAAAGACAACCAAGCACACTGCTAAATAGCAGTACTGTAGCAAAGTAACACAATGGCTGCTGCTTACACGCTTAGGTATACGCAACCCAAGCATATATGTAATGGAATGCATATGTCATAGACATATTCCATGTAAAAGGCAACACACAGGTATAGATGTATATGTAGGGCCTTCATTGACCTAATAGGAAGCTATCAGAAAGCAATGTCAATAGACATACACACACACACATCAATGACATGTAATAATATATGTTCTTAAATCTATGATTAGTTCTATATAACAAACATTAGGTTGTGCATATGAAGTTCAACAGATTATACTGGTGAATATGTAACAGACATGTATAACAAAAACAATGATGAATTGCAAGCAATAGCCATCAACTTGTATATATATATATATATATATATATATATATATATATATATATATATATATACATCTGTATAATGCCCACAGGGGGCTGGCTCAAGTTGACACTCTAACAAAACTATTTGAGAATGGATGAGAATTCCAAGGAAGGTGAAATATGCCATGCATATATGCAAGATATATGCCATACCTACAAAAGTGGAAAGGAGGTGAACAACATGGGCTCACATCAAGGAAGACATGCCAGCAAAGCTACATAGGCAAACAATAAAGCAGGACAACACTATGTAAGGGGACACATTGCAAATGCATGTATATACCACATAGGATGATGTTGAACTCAACCCAAACTACAGTGAATTGAATGGCCAATGTATGTCACATAGGCAGACTGTATTGTTGACATCAAATAAAAATGGTCATGTGTAAATCACATCTAGTGTGTTGTGCAATCATCTAACAACAAGAGGCATAGGTAAACAAGTTAAGAATTGGTATCACATATGCATGTTTACTATCATCATGCCAATGTACAACAATATGTGGAATAGACACCTGTGGTAATATACATATCACTGAAAATGGGTGTGACTGAGCAAAAGGGCAGTGCTGTGAATAACATCACAACACATTAATATGATGTCAATGATGCTCACAGTCCCAATGTACAATGGGGTTTCTCTATTGATTGAAATATGTGCAGAGAATTGTACATAAATTATTGCATATGTACACCATTTGCTGAAATATGCAAATTTATGTAAATAAGAAATACATGCAGAAAGGTAACATAGACCAAAGGAGGCATACTTTAATGCTACTATATAAATCAGCAGTACCAGGGTGTATACATGAACAGTACACTGGCGGTCTATGCATTCATTAAAGTAGGATTGCCCATATATAGCAAACATATTTATATGATACAACATGGCACCATCATTGCCAGTATACGCCACACAAAAAGCCAGTATACCAGTGTTACAAAATTATTTATATATTTATTTATTTATTTATTTATTTAAATTTGTTGACCGGGAGTGTCCGACTGGACATAGGTCCATTTTCAGCAGAGGCCCGTGGACAAAAGCTCCACAGTTAAAATAAACAGACAGTATATACATTGGATTACATAGTGAATAACAATTTACATAGTAATTACTTACAACATATTTACAGATGAAGAACATAGTACATCAGTAGACAACTAGAATCTTTATCTGTGAAGTGCATACCAGACATTAACAAATGTTACAAGAAGAAGTTCGTGCTGTATAATAAGTACTAGCTTATGAATATCTGAGCTTGCTATAATCAAGGTAATTAGTGGAGTGGAAAGAAAGGTAGTAGTTGGATGATATTAAAGTGGGAGTTGCAAGGGCATAGCCAGCATGTTTTTAGTTCGCTTTTTAGTAAAGTTTTGAAGTGGGTGCATGATGGTATGGAGGTAATTGTGGGTGGGAGCGAGTTCCATAATTTGGCTATGGCACAAGAGAATAGTGCTTCACCAGCAGAGTTATTGGCTTTAGTGATCTGCAAGTGATTTTTGCTGCTGGATCTTAGTGGTCTGGTGGTGCGATAGGGTTGGAGTAGATTCTGGAGGGATGGGACATTTAGTGGATGGTTTACTAGTTTGTGGGCGAGTGAGAGTTGATACCACTGAAGGAGGTAAGGGAGTTCAAGCCAGCCCAGTTCAGCAAGTGAGAGACAGTGGTGACTATGGTAGGATGCCCCTGTGGCAAATTTGGCAATTTTGTTGTAGCAGGTCTCTAGCTTGTTTAGATCACATTGCCTTAGGTTGGTATATATTGGAGAGGCATAAAGTAGGGTGGAGATAAGGTGGAAATTTGCTATTGAAATCTTTGCTGCTTTGGTGAGAAATTGCTTATTTCTGTATAATGCTCCTAGTTTTTTGTGGACTTTTTTTATAGTCATGGATATGTGAATGTCAAATTTTAGTTTATTGTCTATTTCCACACCTAGCAATTTGGTGTGTTCAGTTGGGTATATAGTGGTATTGTCTTTTGCCGTGATGTTAAAGTGAGAGTTGTTTTGAGTATGTTTGGTGAGTTGGAAGATGAGTAGTTTAGTTTTGTTTGGGTTGAGTATTAATCGGGCATCAGATAATCATGTTTCAGCAGAGGAAAAGGCTTCCTGTGTGACTTTTTGCAGTTTTGGTAGGGACTGGGCTGAGCAGATGATGGTCGAGTCATCTGCGTATTGTATGAGTGTGCCATGTTTGGTGGCAGAGGCTAGATTATTGGTGTAAACAGAGAAGAGTAGGGGTCCAAGGATGGATCCTTGGAGAACCCCTATGGAGACAGGTAGTTGGGGAGATATGTCATTCTGCCATACAACAGATTGTTGGTGTCAGACAGGTAACTCTGAAACCAGTTGGTGACCGATTGTGAGAAGGATAGGTTATTGAGGACAGAGATAAGTTGTTTGTGTGGGACCATGTCAAATGCTTTAGATAGGTCTAGGAAAGTAGCAGAGGAGAGATAGCCATTGTTTTTATGCTGAAGGATAGTGTTAGTAAAGGAGAGTAAGGCAGTGGTGGTGCTATGGTTTGGTCGGACACCATGCTGAGTATTGGAAAGGAGGTTGTTAGTAAGGAGGTAGTCTGAGACCTGAGAGTGTATGCATCTCTCTAGTATTTGGAGAGTGGAGAGAGAATAGCTATGGGGCGGTAATTGGTTAGTTCTGTGGAGGATCCGCCTTTGTGGAGGGGAATTATATGTGATACTTTCCACAGTGTGGGAACGTAACTTTCTGACAGAGATCGGTTAATCAAGATGGATACTGGGTAGGCCAGAGCATCAGCTGTAATTTGTAGGTATTCACCTGGGAGGCTGTCTGCTGCTAATTTGGTGGGTTTAAGTTTAGTTAAGAGTTTTTTTTATGTTGGAGGTAGGTACAGGAAAAAAATAGAAGGCAGTGGGGAGATTACTAGTTGAAGGTGTGGGTTGGAGGGGAGGGGGGTTGTGTTGTTTAGCTAGTGATAGTATGGTTTGGGTGAAGTGTGTGTTGAATGAGGTAGCAATATTTTCTGAGGAGTGAGGGATGTTAGGAGGAGGGGTATTGACTTTACCTGGATGGAGGATGGAGTTTATGGAGGACCAGAATTGTTTGGGACTGTGTTGTGAGGAGACTAGGGCAGACTGGTAGTATTGGGATTTGTCCTGTTTTATTAGCTTTTTGACTCTATTGCATAGTTCTAGGAATTTCTGTCTAGCTGAGGGGGTTTTGGTTTTGCGCCAGTGCTCCCAGGCTTTATCCCTGTTTTTCATTTCTGACTTAGTGGTTTTCTGTAGCCATGGGGAGGGTTGTGCTTTGGTTCTGGAGAATCTTATGGGGCATGGTAATTAAGGATGTTCAGGAAGGTAGTATTAAAAAATTCAACTGCATCATCTAGACTGAGGTACTTTAGAGGATGCCAGTTACATTCTTTGAGGGATGAGATGAATGTGAGTGGGTTAAAGTTTAGTTTTTTACCTATTTGATGGTAGATGACAGGTTTAGCTTGGTATAGGTATTTTTTGAGTAGGAATGTTGGGGAGTGATCACTGAGGCTATCTGATATGCAGCCTGTTATATATGACTTGGGGCTCTTACTGACTAGTATCCAATCCAGGGTAGTGTGCTTGGTGGAGTTTTTGAGAAGTGTCATTTAAAACACAGGGGCAAGGGCATGTCCTGCTGTTGAATAGACATGACATGACAATCCACAAATCATACCCATACCACTGTGTTGTTTATGGAGTGTGGACAAAATGTTGTTTGCGAGTTGCTGTCAATCCCATGCATGTATACAATGGAACTCTTGCAAGAGTAGCAGCATGTTAACTGCAAAATGCATAACTGTGACATACAGAGCCACAGTGCATTGGCCAGAGCAACAATTTGCTGTGCATGAATAGCAGTACACACATACACACTTGTAAAGAGTACCACACCTGTTCACATGGAGCAATGTATGCATCAAGTGCAAAAACTCATGGACATCAGCATGTTGACTGACTGTCTAATGTAGTAATGTGTGTCATGTGTCCATTGCAACATAATGCTAAATGTCACACAACATCTGCAGTGTACATTTGGCCATGTGTCACATAAGCATGGCAGCAATATGCTATGCATGCACAAATGTGTCTATATAGTCCATTCACCTATATGGAAAACACCATGATGGCAGCAGTACAAAAGTGGATCATAGAGAAAATACTTACAGTCCTGACTGCCTACCCTGATGGGGATGAACATCGCAAATGATCTCCCAGGCTATTTCCCCTGAATAAGTCCCGCATAACTCATGCTATATCCTGAAAGAAATTCCCCATCATGTCCCTCATCTGTGTCTGAAAGACATCAGTCATCACTTCCCAGATCTGTTTCCAATAAATGCCTTGTGCTGGTGCTGGGTGGCATCTCCTCTGAGCTACAGCAGTGATGATGGCAAGTACAAGTCCAGTTTCTTCCTTGTCATCATCATCATCTCTATCATGGTTATCATCATCATTGGAGGACTTGGGCAGTGGTCTGGCATGCACTTGTTTCTGGCATTTAATAGGTGAGTGTCCACATATTCCATTCTCTGTCAAGGTTAATCACAAGACAATAAAGAAAGTACCTAATATGCATACCACACTTCTTTGCCAGGGATGATCTGCACTTCTCTTCTCTAGACTTTCAAATATTAGCTAAAACATTGTCCTCCCCCATGGTGTATTTTTCGGCAATGCCAAATTGAAAGTTATTCTGACATAACATATCCACAATGACACACTTCAAAGGCAAAAAAACAGTCAGTCTGACACTTTACAATAAGGTATGCCCATAGTCAAGTGTACCAACATATATGATGTAGGTCATGAGTCCAAACCATAACATTGAAAAACACATGTCTTTTAGGCTGCACATTCCTGTGAAAAGCATGGTTGACATTAAACATAAACTGATATGCACATCAGAAATGTAACAGACATACCGCTATATCATCAACGTGATCTCTGCATATGAGAAGAAAGGTATGTCACCATGCATTGCATGTGCCATTAAAACCACATTCTCAGATGATATGGCCTGAAAGGATTATGTGAAAGAAGTATAATAAAAATAGTTTTCAGTGAGCTGGTTTTGGATATACGGAAATGCTTATCATCATCATAGTAAATCTGTTCAACAGTAAAAAAAATCAGAAATTGATGGCCTCAAAAAAATATAGTGAAGGAATTACGTTTTTCATCTTATTCTGACATATATAACATCTCTTCTAAGTTAGACAAATACATGAGGGAGAAAGGTAGTGGATGGATATTCATGCATACAACACATTCTCTATGTCCTATTATCTATACTTAAAGGATAATTTTAATAGATGCCCATATTAGGGCCACTGTATCCACTGTATCCCACACGGAATGTAAGCAGGTTGCTGCAGTCCATGGCATGGCATGCATAACACAGCTTACCTGTGGAAATCCTGCCATTACCTGAACACTTGATTATCAGACATCATTATGCATGACAAACATACACACAGCCGACACACTTACATATTATGACATTTGAAGAGAAGCATGCCATGACACTGTGTCATGCAACATTAAATTGCATCTGCATTGTAAATCAACCGCTATACTGTTAGACCACTGTGAAACTGACAACATAATATAATTACTGTGACCTGCAGTGGGGAACACTTGATGTATGTTTCACTACATTGGCCAATGGGCTGTCTGAGAGACACATTTGTCAGTGTGTGAATGACAATTGTAACCCATGTGTCTGTGCATTGTACTGAGTCATGTGAGCACCTACCAGTTAACATATTGATGCAATAAAGATACAGTGAGATAACAATCCAATGGGAATTATAAAAGCTATATTCTTTTGGGATATCAAAGGGTACTAAACAAGGATGCCCCCCTTTCTCCATTACTTTTTGCCCGTGCCATGGAACCTCTTGCGAATTGCATTAGGAATAATGAGAATGTTAAAGGATATAAAGTATCAGACAAACTATTCCCAAAGATACAACTGTTTGCTAATGACCGATTAATAACTTCTAATGACACTGAAAACTCAATAGATCACTTATTGAATAATCTAGATTTTTTGCAAATATCTTTGGATTAAAATTTAACCACAATAAAACTCAGACATGTCTAATAAACAATGTATTTTATTTATTTATTTTACATTTGTTGACCAGGCTAGTCTAACTGGATATATGTCCATTTTCAGTAGAGGCCCGAGGAGAAAAACTCCAAGAGAAAAGAACAATTTATACAAAGAAAAAACAATAGATGCTATACATTCATAAAAAAACTAGATAACTATACATTCATCTACACTTGTTATTTCAGCAGTAGTAAGCAGTAAAGTTATACCATGAATATTTTTGTTTAACAATATTGATTGTTTATTGAATTTGGTTAACAATAATGTTACTATGAAACTGAAATTAAGTAGAGATATAAAATAGGAGGTCATGCATATTAAATATCTAGGTGTCCTTATTGAAACAAATTATAAAAAAATCAATTGCAGCTAGCTATCAACATCTTATAAATTCAGTTACAAGTTTAATAGATAACTGGAACAGGCTGTTTTTTACATTTGAAAACAGACTAACCATAATTAAATGATATTATTACCCAAAATGTTATTTGTCAGCCAAGCCTTAATGCTCCCCCCACCTATTAAAATTAAAAAGAAATTAAATAATATTCTACTCAAGTTCCTTTGGTACCCTAAAAAAACAAGAATTTCACTTCTTTGTCACACCTCAAGCTGGGAGGAGGGAGTATAGGATTTCCAAACACTGATTTGTATTTTTAATTCTGTAACTATCAATCCAGTGTTACTATGGAATAATACTTCTCATACATCATACTGGAAGTTAATCCATGAACGTTTACTATTGAATAATAAAGTATTGCTTGAACCACACCTTCAAATACATAGAAACATCTTTATATGGATCTTGAAAAGATATATTCAAAGTAAGAAACTGAAATTTGTTCTTATGCTTCTTATAAATCAGATTTTATTATTGTTCAAAAGGCTTATGTTTTCTAATCAACTGATCAAAAACTTACTAATAATTATTTCCCAATTGCTTTCACAAATGAGTGCTTGATATCTTTTGATACCCAGAAAATGCTAGAGTTTAAGAGGGTGATTTCTTATATTGGAATCAGTTTCTTTCAGTTAATAAAATAAATTCTGCAGACTACCTGATTGCTAGATACTTTACAGAACTGGAATTGGCAAGACATCTAAACCTGTAAGGAATTCATACATACCAAGCTCATATCTTTTCTAGAGGCATACAGTAAAAATACTTCAAAAATCTTAGATTTCATTTCAACTATTATTAATGGCACACTTAAGAACACCTCTTACATATGTATAATCTATAAAATCCTCAGAAATGATTTTGGTAAAACAGATATTTCTTTCTGGAATTATTGTACTAAAGTAAATAGATAAGAATTCTCAACAAAGGATAAAAAACTTTTTTGAGGGTCATGAAAGGTTTCACATCTTCCCTGTTTTGGTGAGTATATACATGGAAGGTCTTGCACAGACATTTTCTAACACCATACAAATTAGCTATAAGTACAAGAAAGATGAAGTAAAATTTTGGAGATGTGGACTTCTTGATGCTGACTGGATACATATGGTTGTTAATTGTAAAATAATCTCTCCATTTTGGTTAGAGTTTAGATATATTTGCAAAGCTTTATGGAGTGACAACTGTATAACTTCTGATTTTCTAATTATTTTCAATGTTCCTGTTCCAGAAGTCATCCACAAAAAAAAAAAAACAAATATTTTTACTGTGGTCAATTCTTTCCATAGCAAGGAACATTGTAACTAAAAATTGGAACTCTCAGTCTACTCCTGTTTTTACAATTGAATTTGCTCATCTAGCTAAGTTTATTTGCAATAATGAGATTGCTACTATAAAATGAGAATAAATAACTGCTTGGAAGAATATGTATAACCTTTTAGAACAATACTAAGTGTTTTTCCTATGTATATGATTTTTGGACACTGTATATAGTTATTTTTTTCTATTCTTGTTATTACATTGTTCAATTCTTGTTTTATAAAATTAATAAAACATTTTTTCCCTCAACATTTTTTTTTATTTTCAATTAAAATAACATTTACATACTATTTTTAAATATCATTTTAAACAACTATATAAATATTTACAATAGCCTGACTTTCAATTATATACACTGCATGTCATTAAATATAGAATTAATAGATCAGTTATCAGAGATACAATATTGATTATTGCAGAGTGTCCAACAAAGATATAACTTTCTTCCAAGGATTATTTACCAATGGCCTGGGATAGATTCATAGTTCTTTGATTTTTATTTCCATCAATGCAGCTGTCTTCAGTAAAGTGTAGAATTCTTCCAAGGTCAGGGATGTATTTGAATTCAACCTTCTGGTTACGCATTTCCTAGATATAGCAAGTGCTGTCCATAACAAATACATATTTGTCTTATTCAGATAGGGACCTTCATTTACATTTAGTATAATCAATATTTTAGTTAAGGTAAAGGATTCATTAAATAAAGCTTGTAAAAAATGATTGATTCCATTCCAATATGATTTAATTTTATTACATTCATAAAAAATATGAATCCAGTCTTCTTTATTTGACTTTACACACCTCCAACAAAAAACATTTGCAGTAGTACTGATCTTTGTAATTCTATCTGGTGTTAAAAATGCTCTATGTAAGTATTTCCAGTTAAATATTTTCCAGTACTGTGTGTTAGAGGTGTAATTAACTGATAGTAAGATGTTAGTTTTAATTTAGTCTGTTAATTGCAATGACTGACCTTTTGTTAAGAACTGCCAGTATGATGGTTTGGGAATTGTTTTATATGTTATTAACTCTTTATATATATAGATTTGAAATTGAATTTTCTTTTCACAACTATTATATAAAAATTCATACATAAAACTTATTAAATTTAGAATATCTTTAAATGAGGAATTATTCATTAATTTGCATAAATCTTGAGTGTACATTCGAATGCTTTGTAAGGTTAACCAGTCCTGTGTTGGAATATTGTAAGCAGTTTTTATCATATATATATCTAAATCATTTAATTTATTTACAAATTGAAACCAACATAAGAATCCATTTTGTTCCCAGTAGGTTATTGTTTCCCTATATATTTTGTGAGGAAAGTTCTTAGTGATGGTAAATGGGGTTAAAAGGTCAAACCAAAGTTTTAGATCTATGTTTGCATTGATAAGTTTCCTAAAGGAACTGATGTAATGATTAATCAGTGTTGTTTTAGAAGGTTTTGTCATATTATATTGTATACATGCATAGTATGTACCAGGGTTTGTTTGATTTGTCTACTATTAAAAATTGTTTTAACAGATTAAATTCATTTGTTAATATAGCCATTGTTAATTCTTTCCAGTTGGCAAAATAATTTGGGTGTATCCAGTCTATTGTAGTTTTAAGCACAGATGATTTTATATATGTTTCTATTTCTGGGAAGTTCAATCCTCCTTGTTTCCCGGGTCTAATGTGATAAGTTAGAGCTACTATATTATTTTTGGGATACCATAAAAATTTTATTAAACATGAGTTTATTTCTTTTAGAATGCATCTTTCAGGAATTAACTGTATTGCTAATGCTACATATAGTATTTTTTGGCAACAAGACCATTTTTATTAATTGCAATCTGTCTTCAAAAGTTAATATTATTTTGTTCCACTTTTCTATATATATATTTATTCTTTCAATAATGTTTATATAATTTATTAAAATTGTTTCGTTTATATTTTTGCATAACACTATTCCTAAATAATTTAGCATAAGTTCTTGTTTTCCTATGATGGTTTTATCTGTAACTTGTAGTTCTTTTTTCTTATTTAAAAACAGAAATTTTGATTTTGATCTTTTAAAGTGTAGACCTGAAATCTTATAAAATTTCTCCATTACTTCTTCTAGCTCTCCTAATGACTCTTTGGAATTTGATAAGGTTAATAAAATATCAGCAAAGTGTATTATTTTATATATGTACTGGTCATAGACTTCTATTCCTTTTATTCTTGGGTTATTGCATATTATTTCTGCAAGTATTTCTAAAGCCAAGGCAAATAAACTAGGAGAAAGGGGGATCATTGTTTAGTACCTTTTGTTATATGGATAGATTCTGAGGTGAAAGGACCTAATTTAATGTAGGCTAAGTTATTAATATATATGTCTTTTAGTAATAAGATGAAGGGAGGAGGAAATTTAAATAATGCTAAAGTTTTAAATAGATATTCCCAGTTGAGGGAATCAAAAGCTTTTTCTGTGTCTAATCTGATTACAAGTGTTTCTCTATCTTCTTTATTCACATAATCTATAAGAGTAAGTATCCTTTTAATATTGTCATGTGTGTACCTGTTATATAAAAATCCAGTTTGATCATTATTAATTGTCTTTGAAAGTGGGATTTTCATTCTGTTAGCTAGGATTGGCATGAATATTTTGTAATCATTATTCAGTAATGATATAGGTCTGTATGAGGTGCAAAGGTCTGATGGTTTATTATCTTTTAGAATTGGTGTTATGAGAGAATATTACCATGAGGGTGGTATTTTTGCTTCTGACTGGACTTCTAGCAAAGTTTTATGATAAAGGGAGATTACTGTTGAAGGGAAGAGTTTGTAAATTTCCGTAATTATACAATCTATCCCTGGAGCTTTGTTAGATTTACTTTCTTTTATCTTGTCAACAATTTCTTTGAAGGATATAGGTTTTTGTAGGTCTAGTTTTAAGTTTTAGGGAATTATTTTTATAGTAATAAGGTTTGTATCTAAGTTTATTTGGTTGATATCTAAATCTTCTTTTTTAAAGTGTTCCATATAATGGAACTGAAATGCTTCGAGGATGTCTCCTATATCTGATACTTTTCCCCCTTTCTTTTCATGATATATACTGCTAATGTTATTTGCTTTAGATTGTATTTTAATTCTTGCAGATAAGTTATGTAGATATCTGGGGGGTGGCTAATGAGTTTATTTTTATTTTTTCCAAGGCTCGACAAGTTTTGTGTGTTAGAATTTCATTATATTTTTTTAATTTCTTTTTTGACTTCTTGACAATTCTGATTTTTTTTTTTTAGATTTTGCTGTCAAGAGTCTGGTTTACAAGTCTAATGATTCAGATTCCCACTCTCTGACTTTGTTTTTGTACCAGCTAAGGACCCTGCCAAATAAATACACTTTTAATGAGTCCCAAACCATGACTCTACTGATTTCTGTTGTATTATTAATTTCAAGAAATAATTGTAGGTCTGATAACATCCAGGGACTGAATTCTTTAATTTTCGTGATATATGATGGAATTCCAGTTGAGAGGATTAAAGGTTTAAGCTCTATTTGGAGCTTCATTATCAGAGAGTCATGATCTGAGTAGGGGCATGGAACTATTGAGAAGTTGAGGATTTTTGTTTGTAAATCTTGAACTATGAATAATTTGTATATTCTGGTTTGTGTTCCAAATCTATGGTCTTTATGGTAAAATAATAAGGATTTATCATCTTTTACTTTAAACGTGTCTATTAAAAGAAATGAATCAATCCATCTTTTTAAGGATTTTGAAATAGTTGCTATGCAAAAAGACTTCTTGGTGGTTTCAAAAGCTTCTAAGGTATAATTAAAGTCTCCTCCCAGTATAAGATTTCCTTTATAATTGATGGAAATAAAATCAAGGTGTTTTTTAACCATTCCTGCTCCAATTCCTGAGAACCAATATAGATTAGCTAAGGTCCATAGTCTGTTATTAAATTTAACTGTAACAAATGCTAGTATACCTTCTTTGTCTTCATATTTATAAATACCTTTTGGAGTGATTATGTTTTTCTTCCAGAGACTTGATACTCCTTTTGTCTTTGTTCTATAGGAGGATTGAGCTAAGACTCTATAGTCCTTAGGGTTCCAAATAAAGCTATCATTAGTCTTAAAATGCATTTCCTGGAGAAATACTACGTGTGCCTCATTTAGATGTAAATAGTTTAGTAAGTTTGATTTTTTTATTTGCATTATTTAACCCATTAGTATTTAATGATAAGAATGTTAAATCCATTTCAAGTTATTGTTGGAAGAAACTTTTTGCTTCTTTTTTATTTTGATTATAGTAGTTATACCATATTCTCTGATAACATTGAATGTTATTTTTATGTGTGTAAACTTTGGAGTGTAATTTAATGTTCTTTCTTCTTTAAATACAAGTAGGGTAAAATTCTGGTCAGGCTTTACAAAAGTACTTCTTTAAAACATTAATTCTAAAGTATGAAATACAAGTAAATATGAATTTTCCATTAAACATGGAATGAAAGTCATTCCTAATCCAGTAGCTAAAGATAGATTTATTGGATTATCACTCATACCTTTAACCAACAATATCAACTGAGCTCCATATGTTAAATTATCATATGGAAAATTTTTTTAAAAGAGATATGAAATTCTATATTATTCTATTATTGTTCTATAGTATTTTATATATCATGGTGGAATGTTAGTAGTGTAAAAAAATTATTAAGTTGACTTAGAAAATATCCGGTATTTAGTTACCCTTAAGAGATCCCAAATATGTCAGATATGTCATTTTGGATACATTAAATGCAACAGAGGAGTATACACTAAATAAGCCAACAACAAGTAGATTATTACTAAAATAATTTGACTAAAAGGACTCTACAGGAGACAATGAGCAATTACCAATGAAATATGAATTTACTGTAGGTGTACTGTATTCCTTTACTTTCCCAGTCTTCAGCTCACCAATTCAACTTACACTTATGAAAAGACATGGCTTATCAGCTGTATCCTGACTCTGAGAAGAGATGCCCTACATTCTAGTGTGCAATGCTTTTACATATTTATAGATTTACAAAGCAGAGTCTAAGAATGAACTATAATCACCCGGACAATTCCCATCCTGCATAGAGCACCTCCTGCTTTCAGAATGGATAATCACATCAGGTCTAGAATAAATGTGAAGGTACCTATATGGTAATCCAGACTTACCTTAGGTAAGTATTAATCAAATAGTATTTAGAGCATCTTAGAGAGTTCTCAGGGCAGTTAGAATACTCTTAAGCCTCTCCTCCCTTGACCAAAACACAAAGAGTTCCCTTCTCTTTCTTTCCCTTGTTTTAAATCAGTACTAATAAAAGAAATTCAGCAAACATAGGTAAACAGAAATAACATTCAGTAGTTCGTCTTGTACATGACTCGAAATCCATTAAACAAGTCAGCGACTAACATAATTTTAGTAAACATTATAAAGACAAATTAGAAATAATTTCCTAGCTTTTTATATTCTATGATAAAGCAAAAAGTTAACAATAAGCTATTTTAACTAAAAGTATAAAGCATTTCAATTTTTCCCTGCATGTATATATTACTACTTATATTGTAGTGTCATTAGTATTTAATGATAAGAATGTTAAATCCATTTCAAGTTATTGTGTCAGTAGCTGTCTTTGAAATCTGTACAATACTTCACTTCTTCAAATCATTCCTTTTTCAACTCAGGTTTTGTTTTGATGACTAAAACATTTCAGTGCTTCCTTGTGCATATATATTTTTACTTTTACTGTAGTGTCAAGAACTGTCTTTGAAATCTATGCATTACTTCACTTCTTTCTCGTCATTCATTT
Organism: Protopterus annectens; assembly: GCF_019279795.1. Lineage (NCBI taxonomy): Eukaryota > Metazoa > Chordata > Ceratodontiformes > Protopteridae > Protopterus > Protopterus annectens. The sequence continues at coordinate 654,377,457 of NC_056736.1, forward strand.
TACAGTTCAGATTCTATTTTGTCAAAATGTCAATAGCATTTCAAAGGCACATTTAATATTTAAACTGATATTTTAAATGAATAGCTATCAGTTACCAAGTGAGTTTCTACAGAGTATGAGGTAACTGCAAAGATAACATGTTGCAAAAAGTAATATGTATCTTTTCATATGCTCTAGAGACTGACGATTTCATGTAACATATGAAATGAAGCTTTTGCAGTGCAAACAGCTTGTGAAATCAGCATGTTAAACTGAGTAATACTTTTTAATCAAGCAGCTACATTTAAGTGCACATGTAGTTTGGGAACATTTCAGTTGTGTTTCCAGGAATATGTAATCCTATGAGGATAAATCATAAAATATTTACAAATAGTCCTGTTATGTATTTATTTTACCTTGCTTAGGTTGTTTTTCATTTTAATAACTAAATAACATTACTTTTTCTTATTATTTGTTATCTGTGAGGCTAATTGCACTTTGCAGGTTCAAAGTGACCTTAGAAACTGTAGCTATTGCTTACTGTTGCTATAGCAACACAAATAGAATGTGAAGAAAGCTTCACTTCTCTTAACCAACAGTACATTTTTCCCTCCTTTTTTATATACTTGTTAATACTAAAAGGAAATAATTCAAAGAACATATGTACATGAATGGAATATTTCAGAGTTAATCACGAACATGTCCCCAATCTCAATAAGCATAACAGTGACTATCATTAATCTAATAAATATTGTAATAACAATTAATTAAGTTCACTATTCCAATTAGTCTACCTTAAAACTAGATTATTTTAGACTATTATTTATTTATGTATAGAGAGTGAGTTATTAAATATATACAGACTATATTAATATAGTAAATAGGAGAGAATTTAGAAAGGGAGACGATGCAATTAAAATAAATAATGAGAAAAGAAAGAAGAGAGAGAAAGAAAAGAGAAAATTAAGAGAAAATACACATATACTATGCATGTTGATTTACAGTGTAAATATTTTATGTGCTATATAACCCTCCTTCTGTGAAAGAAAAGTACCCTGTTTTACATACCTGAGGTAATGTGAAAACTCTCATGTGTCATCTATTTTAAAAATATATAGATAAAGATTCCAGTAGTTAGTTACCTATGTTTTAAAATTCCAAGCAGTAAAATTGGTCCTTTAAAGTAATGTTAAAGCAATTCATATCATAGTAGATGCTTTGAGAGAATTGGCTGTAACAGTATCAGTCTTTTGCTTCTTTTTAACATCTGTCCAGACATTTGTTTCTTTTGTTCTCTTGAGAGAAGGTGACATCTAATCCATATCTTCTGGTAAAGTAATCATATTATTAGTTTTAATAAATGAAGAGGCTTCCTCTAAGTCAATAAAAGTCCTCATCTCATTGGCATACAGTATTCTTATCATAGCTGGATTTGCAAGTTGTGCCTTGATGTTATTTTGTTTCAGAAACTTTATCCTTGGCCACACTTTTTTCCTTTGTTCCATTATTCTAGATGAATAGTCGTTATCAAATCTTATCAGGCTCTGTTTATATTTTAGAGGTGCCTTCCTCCAAGCAGATCTTAAAATCTGTTCCTTGTCCAAGTATGAAAGAAATTTGATAATTATTGATCTAGGACGAGAGTTTGAGTTAGTGGCAGGTTTCCCAAGAGCTCTGTGTGCCCTTTTAATGCCAAAGGAAAGTCCTTCTTTTAAATTTAAAAAGTCAGGGATCCAGTTGATAAAATGGAAATAATATCCTCACCTTCTGTGTTTTCAGGTAGTCCAAAAATCCTGATGTTATTTCTCTTCTCCCTATTTTCCAAGTCATCTACTTTATTAACCAAGTGTTTTGTTTAAGAAGCAGTTCTTTCTGTGTTTCCACGTCGTTAAGTCTGCTTTCTAAGTTATTTAGAAAAACCTTTATTCCTGTTATCCTTGTCTGATGTTGTTGTAGCATTTCCTTGAGGGTGTTAGCCTGTCTTTGACTGCTTGTTTTAAGATTTTCTAGGTTCTCTTTAAAATCATCCATCTTCAAAGACAACTCCTGCAGGGTAGATGCCATCTGTTGTAGTTTCTTCTTTAAGGCAGCATCCTGATGAAAATTCTTTGAGTTGCTCATTTTAACAAGTGAATATATCTCCAAGCTTTTTGACAGGAAATTATTTGTAAAACTTCACCAACATTTCTAATTATGCAAATTAGTCCTTTAGCTATAAGATTTTATACTTTGAAGAAAAAAAAGAATATTTTTTCCTGTCTTATTTAACTAGTTATATGGAGCTTTAAAATACTGCTGCTTTCAGTTAGCCATTCAGGCTCCGCCCCTCACTGAATAAAACATTTTTGAGGGAAAAAAAGAAAATATAAAGGATATATGCAAATGAGCTGAGCAAGGCAACATGGTCATTGGCTGACACAACATCAAATCTTTGGAATGCACCACAACACTCTAGAAATAATAGACAATTATAAACACAGTTATAGCCTGCAAGATATGAAAACATAGGTTATGTCCTAAAAACAGTACTGTCTGTCTACTAATGTATCAATGTCCTACATCCATTTATTAGCAATCACTATGTGTGGCCATGCAAAATGCAAACAGTATAATACTGATTATGTAACTGTTAGCTATAAATGAGGAACAGGAATGGAAATGTGCACAACTATCCTTAAACACAAGATACAATTGCATTGTAACCAAGCATCAAAGGTATTGTAGGTAGAAACAATACCCATGTCAAACTGAAATGCAAACCAGTCATATTCTGCCAATAACAGTGTAAATATTGAGACAGCAAATATCCATTCAATATGTGAATAGGCAGGCTACACACATCAGATCAATCACTAAATACAGCAGTCAGTACCAACCTCTACTACTTATACACAAAACATCACATTCAAACACAGTGTGACAATTACACGTAGCTGCCTGTCATCTACATTGTGAACTTGTACACAAACCATCACAACAAAACGCAGTGTGACAATTACACGTAGCTGACTGTCACCTACATTATGACATTCAACTCAAAACATTACCTTCAGCAAATATGGCTTACTCCTAACTCATATGTAAACATATTTTTATGAAATTCATACTAGTAATCACAGGGATTGTATGAATATTGCACTTACCTTACAGATGCACAATAGGTATTCTTGCATTGCTAGCAGTGTACATGGTAATGCAAAAAGCCAATCCTCTAAGAATGGTCAGATCTATTCTAGGTACAAAATTTGAAAAAGTAATTAACATACTTCTCTCCCTGTGCTGCTCCCCCAGCTTATGCAGCCACTCGATGTGCAAGGCACAATTCCTATCATACTCTTCATTATCTACAAAAAGTAAAAAGCATAAATGAATGACACTTGACACTATTTGGCTATAAAATTGAAATATGTTGATCAGCTCACGTTCTCTGACTTTTAAAATGAATAACATTATAGAATCTGCATGCATAGTTTCTGTGGTTTCACACACATTACAAGACTAACAAGTACAGATTGGAGGATCTGAGATTCAAACTTGCAACCCTTAGCTATGTTCACACTCTAACCCTGACTCCTAGCTGTCTAGTTAATCCACCTGGCCTAAGGTTTCATGGTGGAAATGCAGTTAAACAAATTAGAGGTATGAATGTGTAAGGATGGGGTAATAATATGGATCAGAGCTTGCACATCACAAGATGGTTAAAACACAGTTCAACATGCTGTGCATTTGTGAAAACAAGATATGCAAGTCTGACTGCATGTCAGCACAGTGATCACAACATAAAAACACAGCTGTAACATTTCATAGCTCAAACAGTGCAACATTGTCATGTAACACATAGCTGCTCTTAACAGACAACTACAAATTTCTGTTCATCACATACATCAGACTGTAGGTTAGGTAGGAGAGCAGAAAATATATATACATATAATTTGTTGTCAAATTCGAACTTATATGCCAAAACTATCCCTGATATTAGGGGATATCCCTGATCTACAGTCAAATGTATATCTGTCCATCTCACTCCGTCCAAATGTAAGAGTGAGAAGGGTGGTAAATTTGAGCTAATAAACAATGGCAGACTTATGCAATAAATTCAATTTGCCAGTGTTAGCTTACTCCACATTCATTTTGGAGAACTATCTTACTATGTTCAAAACTTTTCACATAAAACTATGTGAAAGAGCTGTTGTTGGCAGAAAATTATGGATAATGGAGATATTGACAGAAATCTAACCAGTACATGCTGTAGTAGTAAGCATGTGCAAATACCTGTAAACATCAACAAGCAGGTATCTATACAGGCATTTTCAAAGCTTTTACACAGACACAGCAATCAAAATGTAATGAAAGCTAGCCCCTCTGTAGATTTGAACCCACAGATCACCACAATATATGCATGTTGGCTTTTTGCTTAACAAACTGAGGTAACAGACAGTACAGTGTTTGCCTTCTTAACAAACTGTAGTGTGTGTGTGTGTGTGTGTGTGTGTGTGTGTGTGTGTGTGTGTGTGTGTGTGTGTGTGTGTGTGTGTGTGTGTGTGTGCGTCTGTATTTCCTTCAGATAATAGAGGAATACGGAAACATCCAACATGTAAACGTCATAGGCCTTCATGCTCCACACAGGTGCCAAATAGAATCAACTTTTACAATGTAGAACATATGGTAGACACTCAGACCTGCATTGGTCTTGTGTTCAACAAATGGGAATTTAACAATACTGTGCATTTTGTAAAGCAGAAGTGACTAAGGGATGTCTGTATAAGTCACTGTTCACACATACACAAGTAGATTGTGTCTTACTGTCGAAGTATTATAGACAACAGAGAAATCTGTAGTCATCAGCAGCCTAGGCGTTATAGGCATCAGTTCATAATTACATGGAGAACCATCACCTTGTCTTCTTGATTTTCAGGATGAGCTAATTATCAGAACAGCCAGATAATGAGTTTAAAAGGCACATATTTGAAATGGGTCACAGCTATATCTCTCATTTCCTTAGGAATATACAGATATACTTAGGTTTGTGACACTTACCACTGACTTTCTCTGGATTTTGACAACCCTCTGATGAAGATTCTCAGTGTCCCTCCAATGCAGATCATCGTAGTGGTGGCAAACCTGCACTCCAGCCCTATACATTCCTGTATGGAGTTGATGCTCCCTTGCAGTATGATTCCAGATGTTGATCACCATGAAGTTCCATGGTCTGGCTCTCGTATGATGCTCCACTTCAGCATATGATTCCAGATGTCAATCATCATGAAGTTCCATGGTCTGGCTCTTGTATGATGCTCTACTTCAGCATAGATGGTCAGCATTTGGTTCATCTCCTCCTCAGTCCAGTTGGGTGCTCAGGCATGTTGAAGCATCCTGGTAATATCCATCTCAATGATAATGTTCAGAATGTCGATATATTAAAATTCAATAAATTGCTCACTGAGGTCCCACATCAGTTTGCAGGTAGTAATGGTCTGTTCTGTAAATGTATTAAAATCACACATTAAAAGTGATGCTTAGGGGATGGTATCAGATCGTTGGAAGGTAACAGGCATGCACTATATATGGTCCCGTTTAATAACACCTATTGGGTATTTATGCAGTGTACCTTCCCAGTATATCGAGCTATTAGTACTGGACTGAATTAAGAACTTATGCAGGGGTGCACCAATGGGATTACAAAACCTTGAATTTTAATGAACCTCATTAATTATGTATGCTGCAAATGGGACTTAAAAGCTGCATAGGTTGCTGCAAAGGTAATTGCACCAGCTTGTACTGATGTGGTGAGATATGTCTCTCTCGTTATAGACCTATGTTATCATTACTCCTTAGAAATGTATATGTATTTGCTTAAATTAGGGAAAATTGCGTGCAATGTAAAAAATGTGTGTGACTTACTGGAAGAGTGTAAGACTAACCTGTATGCATACAGGTGGAGACACCTGTATCACTAACAAGTAGTGCTTCCCCATATGCACTTGTATAGAAAAATGTAAACAGCACCAGTGAACTGTTCATAAGGATGCACTAATGAATTTCTGTATATATTGCTGGTGACAAAGTACATTCTGTGGTATAAGTACGAAAACCTACAGATTCCGACAGAATCCGTATGTTGCTACGTAGTACGTATTTGTTGTTATGTTATAGATATTTATTCATTGATGCTTATTAAACCATGTACTAGAAATATTGCCTCAATAAAACTATATTCGAGTTTATAAAAATAGGCACTGGAGCACGAGGAACTAGGACAAACACAAAATAAACGTTAAGCTCTTTAATAAAATATGCTTTTCGTTCAGCTGCTGTAGCCAAACTTCATCAGCTGATGTTTGGCTACAGCAGCTGAACGAAAAGCATATTTTATTAAAGAGCTTAATGTTTATTTTGTATTTGTCCTAGCTCCTCGTGCTCCAGTGCCTATTTTTTGTTTCTTTTTTAGTTTGTTTTCGTTGCTTGTGTGCTTTATATTCAAGTTTATGCCTGTTTGCCATGCACTGTCTTTGGTATGCTTACTGATATGGAGGTTTTCTGACATTTTCTTGAAATTGTTTAATTGATAATGTACAGTTACTTTCTGCTAAGAATAGTTATCATTGATTTTCATGTCATACAGATGAAATGAGGATAACATACACTGATTTCTATTGATTGTCTTGATATAAACTATTCACGTATAACAGTTCAGGTTAATATGACTTGTTTTTTTTCCACAAGTTGTCTGTTTAAGATCAAGTTGCATAACATCTGTTCACAATACAGCATGTGTGTCTGACAGACATTAAACATTTTTGTTTTACACATATCTTATGAGTAACATGTCAATGATAAGTGCAACCAGCATGCATGGATTGTGTCGTGCAGTGCTGTTGTGGTTGGACTTCCCCTGCTGTGATGTGTCCAAATCCCACATACAACCTCCAGAAATATCACAAGTTATGCTGCTGTTCTAAGTCTTATGTACTCAGACATTGTTTTTGTATCACACATGTTGTTTTATATGTCACAGGAGAAGTATATGGGACAGGAACTGTTTCACAGAATTTTGCACAGGAATGCAGAGAGGGTAAATTGACATAAGCTGTCAATATTAGCATCACTATATGTTGGACCCCACATTAATCTGACCATGTGCATACAACTGTCTTTCTGATGGCAAACAGACCTAAAGGTGACAATTTTTCACCACAGGGAAATGACTATAGATGCTATTCGTTAGTATAGCTAGAAATTTCTTGGATGGGCAGGAAATACAGTTTGGTGGAATGACGTCTGGGCTAACTGACTCTAATAATTGGCTTAGTTTCTGGTGTCATTCTATGGGGGTGCAATAGCTGTCATCATGGTAGAAGATGGTCAGTAGACCACACTTCTTTGCCAGGGATGATCTGCACTTCTCTCCTCTAGACTTTCAAATATTATCTAAAATGTTGTCCTCCCCCATGGTGTACTTTTAGGCAATGCCATACTGAAAGTTCTTCTGACATAGCAAATCAAAACCAAGAAAATCTAAAAGTTCTACTGCTCAGTGCTAGGAGTCTAAACAAAAATCTCCACTCCTGACAAGCTCTCCTCACCCTAGAGAATGCTGATTCTGTGCAGTCACTCAGACATGGTTTAAAGCTACAGAGGGCACATCAGCAGTGCAAGGCTATAATGCCTTCCACACATTTAGACCAGCTACTATACAGACTGGGAATAAAGGTGGAGATGTCTCAATTTACATCAAAAATAAATATATCTCAAGGCTGCTCAAAAAGGACAATGCACTTGACTTTCTCCATGTTCAAATCACCATAGGCAAAAATCCCATACCACTTCCTTGCAAGCTTTAGGTCTCCTCTGTGACCCAAGAAACCCATACCATGTATTTAAACCCAATGCCATATTCATGGGTGACTTTAATTATCCCACAGATAACTTGGATTCGTATGTATTACCAAACACAAAGGCACAGAGATTCCTGGATTTTGTAAACACAAACGCCATGGACCAGGTTGTCAGTGCACCTGCTAGAGGTGCAAACATACTGGATGTGTCCCTCACTAATATGGGACAGTGCTGCACATCCCCTAGTGGAATGTCTTCTCTGGTAAGGTCAGACCATAAAATTATCTCCTTTGAAGTAAAAATAAAACCTGAGACCCCAGCTAACACTGGAATATTCACAAACTACTCTAAGGCTAACTTCCTACTATTAAGTGATAACCTGGCAAAATTTCAAGCCCCCATAAACTCTGAGTATACTGCTGCCCATGCAGAACTGTTCGCCAAAAACTTATACAAGCATGTTAATAGCTGCATAGAGGCAGCTGTATCCACCAGGAAGAAGTACAGAACTAAAAAAATAATTCACCCTGGTGGAATCACAACATCAATAGGTTATACAACAGGAGGAAGAAAATCATGGCAAACATTAGGATGTGTAGCACCCAGCATAATAAAACCTTATCAAGCTAAACAAACAACTTAATTGACAAGTAAAGTCTATTGAAGCCAAATCTGAGGTAAATTTGACCTCCTGGTCCAAGAACAACCACAAAGCATTCTTTAGCTATGTCTGCACCCTCAAAAGCAATACACAATTATGTGCAGAACTCATTCTTAATGGAACCACCTAGACTGAGCCAAAATACATAGCAAACTTATTGGCTGACAAATTCATATCTAACTTTACCCCCCCCCCCTCAACCTTCCCTCAGGAAATACCATCAAATATAACTCTTACAAATTCATATCTAACTTTACCCCCCCCCCCCAACCTTCCCTCAGGAAATACCATCAAATATAACTCTTCTTACTATCACTAAGGAACAGGTCTATCTACGGCCAAGAACATTGTATCAATGGGCCCAGACAATATCTCAGATGCCTTCTAAATAGCATGAAACATGACCTATCAGGTCCTCTGGAATTGCTATTTAACTGTAGCCTCCAATCAGGCTTCATGTCTCATGAATGGCGAACAGCAACAGTCATCCCTCTGCACAAAGGTAGCCCATCTGCAGACCCTGGAAACTACAGACCCATAAGTCCCACTAGTCTCATATGCAAAGCCATGGAAAGAATTATCATGGAAATGATCAACAATGACATAGGAAATCTCCAGACACTGGATCCAACCCAATTTGGTTTTGTCAAGGGCAGGTTATGCCTTCTCAGCCTGGAGGACTTATTTGAGAAGGTTGCCAAAGCAATGGATGAGGTCAAAATTGTTCACAGTGCCTACCTTGACCTGGCCAAGGCATTTGACACAATAGCCTACTCAAGCATTGTTGGCAAACTAAAGAGATTGGGTATAAACCCATATGTCACCTGGTGGATAGCCAGCTGGCTCACAGACATGACTCAGGAAGTTTAAATTGTGGAGTCCACCTCTACAAAGAGGCTAGTCACAAGCAGAGTCTTGCAGGAATTGGTCCTGAGACCAGTCTTTTTTGACATTTACTTTTCTGAAGTCAAGGTCAATGTCAATGGCCTGTTTCTGACTAAATTTGCAGATGACTGCAAATTAGGAACAGTCATAGAATCCCTCACTGACACAAATGTTTTCCAGGAAGGCTGACACAAATAACTGGTGTCAGAGCTGTGGACTAAAAACTAAATGCCAAGAAGTGCATAATAATATCCTTCAGGAAGTCATCCACCCCTGAAACTATCATATCTACAACACACCCCAAAGAGTTGACCCAGTAGTCAAGGACTTGGGGACACACATAGACAATAATCTAGCCTTTGAATATTAAGTGTTTACAGTAGTGAGGATATCATTCTCTGTTGTGCAACTTATAAGGAGGTCATTGCTCCACTGTAGTCGGCATTCAGGAAACCTATCATTGAATACAGTGCCCCCTTTGGTATGTTCCTAACTAAGCACATCCAATATTTGGAATGTCCACAAAGGTTACTTACTAAAAGAATACAGGGCATAGGTAACATGTTCTGTGAAGATGGCCTCAAGACTCTATCCCTGTATTCAGTCTCCTAGTGGCTGTTGAGGGGAGATCTATGCCTGGTATACATGGCATTGTCAGACCCCACCTTTATGGACCTCCTGCCTGTCTGCAAAACAAACGGCACCAGAATTACCTTTTCTAAAGAGCTAATCCTTGCCTGTGATATAAATAGAACCTAATGGAGAGACAGGAATGTATCCCAGTGACTATTTCTTCTATGGAACAGGCTTCCCATCCATATGAAGCAGAGTTCCTCCCTAACCCAATTCAAGTGTAACTTGGAAAAGTGGATGGGGGACAGGAAATTCATCCCTGGTTTGGCACCTGTCTCTAACAGACATAGGCAGTCTGTAAATAGTTCATCTCTCATGCCCCTGCTTGTAAATGTTTTATTTCCCAACCCACTGGTTATACTTATCAAGGGTGCAAAAACTTGTCCGAGATTTGGAATGCATGGCTAGGCTTAAAAAGTCCCTTGTGGTGATTAGTACACACCAATGAACCTATGAACCAACATGATTAATGCTGTGGGAGGTCACAATAGGCCCCAGGAGGTCTATCACAGATGGTGCACTAACATTATTCTTCATGTAGCCAGCAGGGTATACCAGTGCGAGAGGTCGAGAAATGCCACATGTGGTCCATCATTGACCCTGAGATGAGATCACACAGTTTCTCACATCACTGCATATGATGAGTGGGGAGCACCACATACCTGGAGATGGGACAGATGCAGGTGTTCCAGACCACACATGTATGTGTTACTTCACTTAACATTGTTGCATATGAAGTACCTTGGTACGGAATGTCGTTGCATGCATATTCATGTATTTTTAGTTTTTGATTTTAAAGGTTCATAGGTAGGCACTAGGCTATCGGCCCAAGGGCCTACGCAAGCCTAGCCACCTAGGTTCCCTGGCTTACACCACCCAAGAAAGTTATTTTCCTGTGCCACTGATGAGCAGAGACACAGAAGTGATCCCTGGGGTGTATTTCCTATTTCCCATCCACTCATCAAGATTTTTCTTGAAGAGTGCTAATGAAGAACTTTTCTTGACATAGATGGGTAGCCTGTTCCAGAGTATGGGAAGTCTCTGGGATAGGAATCTACCCCTCCAGCATGTCCTGTTTATTGTGGTGACAAGGTTTAGGTCCCTAGAGCATGTAGCTTGGAGGGATTGGGATTTCTTTAGGTGTAGCATGTCCAACAGCTCTGGGTTTGACATAGCTTTATATGTTAGGCAGAGATCACCTCTGAGTAGGCGATATGCTACAGAGTAAAGCTGAAGTTTTTTGAGGCGGTCAGTGTAGGGCATTTGTTTGAGTCCAGTAATCCTCTTTGTGAGGTACTTCTGTGGCCTTTCCAGCTGCTGCAGATGTCTTGTGAGGTACATTCCAAAAGGGGCATTGTACTCTATAATGGGTCTAATGAGTGATGAGTAGAGAGTAACGATGACCTCTTTTTTCCTGGATGAGAACCCTTTTATGATGAGGTGTGCCACGTAGAAGGACTTCCTGACTACTGTGGCAATGTGACTATCAAAGGAGAGACTACTGTCCACCTGGGTCCCAAGGTCTCTTATCACGCATTTGGTATTAAGTAGATTGCTGCCTATGTGGTAGCTCATGGGTACAGAGTTTTTACCAAAGGGGATGACACTGCACTTTTTGGCATTGAGATTGAGGCCATGGCTCTGACACCAGGCATCTGTCTCAGAGAGGCCCTTCTGTAGGATGTTCACATCATTTGGGGACTTGACTATGGCTCCTAGTTTGCAGTCATCTGTGAACTTCATTAGCCAGAGGCCTTCTGTGTTAGCCTGTACTTCAGAGAAGTAGATACCAAACAGGAGCGGTCCCAGGATGGAACCCTGTGGTACTCCACTTGTCACTGGTTTGAGGTCAGATTTGGAGTCTGCAACTTTTACAGTGTGGGTTCTGTCAGTGAGCCAGTTGGCAACCCATCTTGTGATGTAGTGATTTATGCTTAGTTTATTGAGTTTAGCTATAATTCCAGAATGGGGGATGGTGTTGTAAACCTTGGCGAGGTCAAGATAGGCTGTGTGAACCACTTTACCCTCATCTGTGGCTTTGGTGACTGCCTCAAAGAAGTCAATCAGGTTCAGGAGGCATGATCTGCCTTTCACAAACCCGAACTGGGTGGTATCCAGAGTTTGGAGGTTACCAATGTCTTTGTTTATGAGTTCCATGATGATACGTTCCATGGCTTTGCAGACCAGGCTCATCAGGCTAATAGGTCTATAGTTCCCGGGATCAGTGGTGGCTCCCACTTTGTGGAGTGGGATAACTGTTGCTGTGCGCCATTCAGTGGGCACAAAGCCGTAACGGAGAAACGAAGATCTCCATTGCTTTTTTTTAAAGCTGTCTCAGGAAGGGGTAACTGGTATGCTATTATCTCTGTTTCATACATGTCATTGCTTTTACTCCTGTTGTTGCCCCTCATTAGTATTGTGCCCTTCTGCACCATCGGCATCTCAGCCATGACCAATTGGTATGTGTACGTATTACCTACTGTGTGTTTTCGGTGGCAGAACTACATCATTCACATGGTAAGTGTAATGACATGTTGCCAAAGAACTTCAGTACATACATAACAATACAACCAACATGTTTAACGTTGTCTGACTTCATTTGCACAGGTCCATCCACTTCTACACAACAGCAGGGCATGAACAGGTGAGTATCTCCATATACTGTTACTGTGACCATTACCTGTTATTGACTCAGCCTCCTGCCATGCCAGTGCTGTATACTGTCATATTGATGTTTCCCTGACATGGCTCATGTCCCCAGTACATCTTCTGGGGGCATGAGCCATGCAGGTGCACCTACAGACAGACCAGGTATGGTTTTCCAGCAAGTTCACAGACTGCATCACTGTGTAACATAAATGTGCTGTATGGAATTAATGTCAGTGTTTTTCTACACAGGGGCACCCGGTCAACAAGTGCACCATACATCATGTGAGTATTACCATATCCTGTTACTGTGTTGTATATGTCATTGTGCTCCCATGCCTGTGCCTGCATTAATGACTGTGTTTGCTCTGTCTCTATTTTCCCACTGCGGGATCCACATTATGACAGAGAAACTCACCACATCAGGAAGGGGTAACTATTATGCTATTACCTCTGTTTCATACATGTCATTGCTTTTACTCCTGTTGTTGCCCCTCATTAGTATTGTGCCCTTCTGCACCATCAGCATCTCAGTCATGACCAAATGGTATGTGTACGTATTACCCACTGTGTGTTTTATCTCTGCTGGAATGGTACATGCTAGCAAATATATAATTAATAATGCTGTGTTTATCTTTTTGCTTCCTTACAACAGTTGCCTTTTAGCTTACATCTTTTTGCACCTTCTAGGGCACACAGCCAGATCCTCTTCCATAGCTTGCAGTACCACAGGCTGTTGCAGTTCATTTACTGCAAGTAGCATTTTTTTTGTTGTTGTTATTGTTGTTGTTGTATTTGTTACAGATTCTATAATATTCCAGGGAATAAATTCCTTGCCTTGCATTGCAGTATGGCATTCACTGAGGATTTCGGAAACAAAGTTGGCATTGCTCTGTCTCATATTTACATTGCATTGGGTGTGCATAATGTGTTGTGGAATCTGATGGGTGTGTGCAGAATCTGTAATTAAACAATGACCCCCCCCCCATTAATATTCCAAAACGTGCATGCTGATTGGTCAGCGTGCCCATTGTAAATAAGACTTATACTAATGGAAAAAGGTCCGGTCGCCCGGACTTTTTCCATTAGTATAAGTCTTTTTTTTTTTTTTTTGTTACAGCAATGGAGAACACAAGATCTCCATTGCTTTTTAGAAAGTGTCTCGCTATGTTAAAGGAGTTTAACATAGAGAGATAGTTTAAAAAAAATGCAACAGAGATCTTCCTTTCTCCATTGCTTTTTTTAAAGCTGTCTCGCTATGTTAAACTCCTTTAACATAGCGAGATACTTTTTAAAAAGCAACGGAGATCTTGCTTTCTCCGTTGCTTCCACACACAGCTCTGATATCTTTGCGTAAGCATACGCATGCGCAGTACATCAGAACTGCCGCAAAATTCCAGACAGCTGCAGAAGGGCAGCACGGAGGTATTATACAATGCCATTATTTAAGAAAAGTAAGTATTTTTTTTTCTTAAATAATGCCATTGTATAATAGCAATAACCCACTTCTGGGTGTGGGTAATGCTGGATTTAACCACGGTTGTCTTTGTTTGGCCACTCGGGCTTCACCCTCGTGACCAAACCACACCAACCATGGGTAAATCCAACATTACCCACACCCAGGCGTGGGTTATTGCTTAATTATCCCATGCTGAAGAAACAAGTACTCCAACTGCTTGCAGCATGTCTTCAAAAATCACATCCGCAGCTGGTACTCTGAATTCTTCCTTTGGCATACTGTGCTGTCCACAACTAGCTTTTGGAATCCAGCCCATTATGAAACCATATAGCAATACAGTTGTTGCATTGCATGATTTAGTTTTAAATGGATATATCACACCACAATAATATACATTTTTGCTTGTTAATCACCCTGTACTGCTGATATTATTTGAAATACTTAAAATTCATAAGTCTACATTTGACCTCCCTTTTCAGCTGATTATTTCAGCAAATGGGTCCAAAACAGAACCTTTGGCTTTTTATATAGACATTTCATTAAAAACATAGTAGGTACTTCATCATCTTTTACCAAAGATTCGTGGTATTTTTAATAAATATTAATAAGATGGAATATAAGGAAAGTATCAGCATATGTAGTGAATTTATATAGGGTTTTTCCTGATTGGGAGGATTTAGAATTATTTGGGAATTACTTACTGAGTTTTATTAACATTTCTTCAAAACAGTTGTAAAATGTTTGTGGTATTCTTGACATGATATTGTTTTACAACTTTTTCTTATTTAATAAGAGATATCATCGACAGGTTGCTGGTGTAACTATGGATGCCATTATATGCCATTATGGCATCAAGTTATGTTAACATTATTATGAATTCTTGGAAGATCCAGTATTTGTACAACTCTAAGTATTAGAAATATGTATATTTTTACTGTCAATATATTGATTTTTTTATCTGGATGGGCATGGCTGATATGTTATATGAATTTATTGTTTAAATAATATTTCATCATTTTTAAGATTTACATTTCAATTTCATAGGAAGTCCATTAATTATTTGGATATGAAAGATGACATGAATAATATATATATTTAAAAAATTTAAAGGAAAGATACTTTTGCAAATACATTTTACACTATAAAAGTGCACATCCAGGTATTATTAAAATGCTGTAAAATGACAATTTATTAAAGCTTCAAGGCTCACTAGTCTGGATCATGAAGTTTACATAGAATGTGATTTTTGAAAAGATTTATAGGTCAAGGTTATACAAATTAATTTGTGAATAATATGTTTGACATACTGATAGGAAAATGTAGGAATATAGTTATACTCATTTTTAGGATGAGAAACACTATCCCCGGGATTCATGAAGCTTGCGCCAGGTGCAGGAGTAGCGTTGGTGTTCTAACACCAAAGGTGGCCGCCGAGCGATTCAGGTACGAGCTGCTCCCATGTGCACTACCTGCGTACGCTACGCCCGCACAACTCCTGAGCCTTGTATGCTAATTACCCCATGTGCAGCAGTGTAGCATGCAAATGAAGGTATGTAGCGATTCAGGAAGTTGTGCAAGCATAGTGTAAGCATGCAGAAATGTAAACCGTAGAAAATGGTTTACATTTTTGCAAACATAAAATCGGAGCCATGACAGCTGACCAAACACATGTATTATATTGTTAATATATACAATGGCTAAATATAAAACCATTGGCATAAAAAAATGTACAAAATATAAAATTAACATTTAATATATATAGTCTCACTATCACAATGAGGAAGCGCAGGACAGCGGTGTGCAAAGGGGATCACAAGGAATATATAAAAATATAGAATAAAACCGCAATGAAACACATATCACGATTTCTCCATAATAGTCAATGGCAGGCATGCTACACCATACTCATGGCGCAAGGGTTGTTAAGGGACAGTGACAGTGTTATGCGCAGTAGCTAGGAATTAGTAGGCAATGCCATGCAAATGAGTGGAGTAATAGTGAATCGCAGATTCCCCGCTGGTGTAAGGATGCACTTCACAGCGTAGCGTTATAACACTGAGGTGAGCACTTGAGATAAAGATGACATCAAGAGAGGGGTGTGTCGCCATTGCTGTAAGCACATTGGAGCATTGCTAAACCGGTCTGCCCCTAGCTAGGCAAAGCTGCAGGATAGGGGTGTGTCGAATTGCCCATAGCTATGCTTAGCTGAGAGCACACAAGGTAACCAAGTATGCATGTGAACGGAAATGAAAATGCGCATAAACCCGGTAAACGGGTATGTGCAGCACGCACTGCAGCTGAAACAAGAAGGATATAGGAAAGAAATAAGGAAATGCCGCAGCTGTAAAACTGGAGTACAAATGACTAATTAACACCTAGGAGCCTACAGTGGGCCATTGACAACAGCTAACAAGGCTGCAAGCAGCTACCTGCAGAACAAGGAAGGGGCTGTACTGCAAAGAAAACAGTAAAGTGTCAAAGCAGAACAAAGGCAATAAGCAGTATATCAGCTACAAGGCACATTTTTTCATGACTGGGTAGGGAAAGTACAAAACAAGAAAGATGGCAGGTAGATGCACGCCTGATAATGGGAGGGGATCCAGGTCTAAAAGTGAATTAAAGGGCAACAGATTAATAAAGGTAGGCAAGTAGATCTCCACAGTAAAGGACCCACACTTGCAGTACTCATTGCAAAACCCATAATTAAGACATGCAGCAGCTAGAATAGCTCATACACACCCACTTACATCAGCAGCATCCATAGCACAATACTATAAAGTGTAAAAGCACCTCACACACGTTTGTGTATTCCCATACACTCTGCACCAGTGGTGTATACAGATGAACTTTTATTATGTACATGTTAGGGGCTGCCATAGCTTTGATCCACCAGCATGTGTTGGAGACTGAATGTGGTGTAGAGGATGGTGCACACAACCACCACAGGCACAAGAGGAGGAGGAGAGTGTTCAGACCCAGGGTACCCTACCAGGGGCTACATGATCTGGAGATAGTAGAGCATTACAGGGTGGACAGGGACATCCTACAGCAACTTGTGGAGCTGTGTCAGCCACGCCTCAGAGCCAGAACACACAGAGGGGAACCCATCCCAGTGGATACGAAGGTATGTGTAAGCCTGAGAATACTAGCTACAGGTACCTTTCAAAGACCAACTGGGGATATCATGGGTATGTCACAGGTATCAGCATCCAGGGTACTACTCCAGTTCCTGGATGCCATGTTACCACATGCCAATGAGCACATATACTTCCCTCGAATGCAGGAGGAGTTGGCCAGCAATATGCGTCTCTTCCACCATGTGGCAGCATACCCGGAGGTACTGGGTGCAATAGACTGCATGCACATACACATCAAGTCACCACCTGGTGAGCAGGGTAGGCGCTACATAAACTGCAAGGGATACCCCTCCATCAACTGCCAGGTCATGTGCAATGCCCAGGGCATTATAATGGATGTGTATGCTGGCAGCCCTGGAAGCTATCACGACTTCCACATCTGGCATGCCTCACAGCTGTATCGGTTATTTGCCAGGGGGGACATCCCAAATGGCCACCTGGTGGGGGATGCTGGCTATGCACTGGAGCCGTGGATGATGACTCCCATCAGAAATGCACACACACCCATGCAGGAATGCCATAATGAGGCAAATACACAAACAAGAATCATCATAGAGCATGTGTTTGGGATGCTGAAATCACAGTTCCGTTGCTTGGACATATCTGGTGGAGCCTTGCAGTACTCTCCAGGCACATGTGCCCACATCTTCATAGTGTGTGCAGTGCTACACAATATGGTCCTGCGGAAACAGCTGCAGCAGGGACAGAAAGGTGAAGGCCCTCACAGCCCACCACCATTGCCAAGGGCCCCACAGGCACAGAGGTACTCAGACCATGAACACCCTGAGCCAGCCCCAGTAGGCAGATGGAGGCGTGCCCAGTATGCCCATGCCTTGGCAAAGAGGGAACGTATAGCACACACACTGACAGTGTAGGCACCTAGGGACTGACACCTTTCTCCACCTGCACACACAGTAAAAATGGATGGCACACACACAAGACTACCTGTAAATGGTCATGTATAGGCAGTCTACTGTGTGCATCCAACATAGGCAGCCCTCAGCTATTGTACACACAACAGCCATTGGCACAAGGTAAGTCAACATCTGAACAGTAAATTAAGCTATCAGCATATGCAGATACTGTATATATAGATTTATAGGTAGGTACTTGGCCAACTGCCAGAGGTCATTCATAAGGCCGGCCAAAATGTGTCAGCTTTTGCCACTCCATTGATTCATTAACCGTCCCTCTGTAGAGCAGAGCCAATGGCGGGATCCCTGGGGTGCATCTACTGTTCCCCATCCACCCTTCAAGGCTTCTCTTGCAGAGTGTTAGTGAGGGGCTCTGTATAATGTAGTTAGGGACATTGTTCCAAAGTATGGGGAGTGTCTGTGACAGGAAGCTGTCCCTCCAGCATCATCCAGTTATTGTTGTGGCAAGGTCAGCTCACTGCAGTGTGTGGCTCACTGTAACATGGATTTCCATAGTGTGGAGCATATCCATCAAGCCTGAGTTCGACATGGTTGTGTTGGCCAGTGGAGATCATCTCTTGGTAAATGAGATGCCACTGAGTAAAGCAGGAGTTTATTCAGTCTGGCTGCATAGGCCATATGTTGGAGACCAGTATTCCCCTTGGTGAGGTACATTCGTGGACCCCCCAGCTGTTGGACATGTCCTCTGAGGTACAGCCCACATGGGTTATTATACCCTATGATGGGACTGATGAGTGATGAGTAAAGGGGCAGTATAACCCCAGTATGTCTAGATGGGAATCCTTTAGTAATCAGATGGCCTACATAGAAGGATGTCCTAACTACTGTAGAGATATGATTGTTAAAGGGGAGATCACTATCTACCTTAGTCCCCAGACACCCTATTACCTCGTCTTTATTAAAGTGGCTGCTGCTCATGTGTTAATATGTGGGTGCCAATTCCACAATGGAATGACCATGCAGTTAGTGGCACTTGGCTGGAGGCCATGTCGTTGGCACCCTGTGACGTTCTCTGTGAGGCCCCTTGAGGGATGTCCATTTCAGCTGGACTATCAATCATGACTTCCAGTTTGCAGTCATTGCCAAACATGGTCTGCCATAGTCCACCTGTGTTTACCTGTACATCTGAGACGTATATGCCAAACAGTAGGGCTCCCAGGACTGAGTCCTGTGGGACACCAGTTGTGACTGTTCAAGAGTTGGACCTGGAGACCACTAGTCGTACCATGTGGGTTCTGTGTTTAAGCCCGTTGGCAATCCAACCTGTGATGTATGGGTGAATATACAGGCTGGTGTGTTTATCAATAATACCTGAGTGGGGCATGGTGTCAAAAGCCTTGGTGAGGTCCAGGTAGTATGTGTGAACCACCTCCCCCATCATCTAAAATCTTGGTGACTGTATGTAAGACATCAAACAGGTTCAGTAGGCATGAACTGCACTCAACCAAGCTGGTCTGGGTTGGGTCACGTGTTTGAAGGTTACCAATGTCATTGTTAATGAGTGCCATGAGGATGTGAACCATACCATTGCAGACCAGGCTAGTCAGGCTTAGTTACCATGGTCAGTTGTGATTTCACCTTGATGGAGTGGAATAACAGTTGCCTCGTGCCATTGTATGGGCATGTAGCCTGTGGAGAGGCTGAGGTAGGAATGCTTAATTAGGTAGGGGGGGCAGGTTGTCTTGTACAGTTTGCAAGATGCAGTCTGGGTCAACGTCTACCTCCATTGATGCTGTGTTCTGTTGTTAGTGAGGGCCATTTCCACCTGTGTGTCTCTGATGGTTGGGATACTGTACCTTTCGGGTAGTGTTGTGGGCTCTTTAGGGGGTGAAGTATGCACCGAATGTATCTGCAAGGATGTTGGCGATATCAGTAGGGTCAGCATATTTTGTGCTATATTTCACCAGCACATTGCAAATCTGTGTGTCACCATGTATATCCTTGACATAGCCAAAGAAGGCTTTGTGGTTAACTTTCGAATCCTTGTGTATTCTCCTGCTGATGTTAGTCTTGGATGATGTCATGAGGGACCTACGTATCATACTAATAATGGTCATGGATGTCTGCCCTTCGTGGAATTTGCTGTGTGTCTGGAACACTGTCCTACTTCTGTAGTATAGCCTGTTTATTGCAGAGGTCCACCAGACCATTGTCCTTGTCTAGGAGGAGTGAGTCTTGATTTACCAGTGATGGCACGATCCATACATCCATGTAGGTGCTTACAGACTGCATTTGTAAATCTGTCTGTATCTTGAGCAGTGTTTCCCCTTAGCGTGGGGGCTGTGAAACCCCCCACCCCTGTCACTAGTAGTGTAAATTTAGCTGTAAGATATACACTGTGGTATCTGTGGGTGGGGGAGATACTAGGGTGTGGAAACAGTGAATAGTTCATGGTCAGATCTAACCAGTGACCAGTTAACCTCCACTGTGGTGCACCTGTTGCCCGTGTTGGTGATGACCACATCTAGTAGTTTCCACCCTACGTTAGGGAGGTTACCACCTGATGCAGGGCATATGAGGTGATACATTCCAGGAAGCGCTGGTCCTGGAAGTGAGTAGCGGAGTATGTTTCCCTGTTAATGGTATGGTAGTTGACATCAACCAATGCCAGGGTGTGCGTCAGGACTGTCGTGTTCTCCACTGTCTCCAGGTAGGTGGAGTGGAGGTCCTGGGTTCTGGAGAGTGATCCGTAGCAGGCCACATTCCACATTGCAGTTGTGGCTGATGTTAGCTGCACATGGATGATCACAGAGGTATCATGCTTCCCCACTAACCTGCAGGTGTAGGTATCCCTGATGAATATGGATACATCCCCTCCACGTCTGTCAGCCCATGTTATGTGGCTGAAATGTGTGGTATGGGTTGTAGTCTGGTAGTGCTGGTGTGCTCTTAGGAGCCTGAAAACAGATTTCAGTTAATGCACAGATGTTGATGTTGTCCATCCTGAGGAGTGCTGTGAGTGCATGCATGTTGTGATCACAAACCCTGGTGTTGAGTAGCATAATCCTCATTAAATCTGCTATTGTGCTATTTACAGAGCTGGTATTCACCTTCAAGACTCTCCTAAATAAGGCACCATGAGGGCGCCAATAGCCTTGGCCAGTATTCCAAAGCGTAAGGCTGACACATAGGCCGGTATGGTATCATTGCATGCATGTTCCCCATCTGTGCTTGTTTTTCATCTCCCTTGTAGGTGACCTACTGGTATGCAATAGAAAACCTTAACTTATACAAGTCTTCTAGCTTCCAAGATAGGCTTTTGGAGTGACTAAGTATCAGTGTTCTGTATGTTCTTGCTGTACTCAACTGTTTCCTGACTACATGGTGAGTTCACACTGTATATTGTGATCTGAAGGTCTGTTTATTCACATATTATGGCTGTGATGGCCTGCATGTTAGAGGTTCACAGAAAGCCTACTACCTATCTGCCCAAGGGCAATTAGAAGCATAGTAACAGTGTGTTGGCCTTCCCCGCACCATTGATGAAGTAACTGAGCCTCTGTCAAGCATAGCCAATGAAGCAATTCCAGGCAGAGTTGCTGGAAGCTGTTGAAGACTGGGGTTGTGTAGGGTGATAGAGGAACTTAGCGATCTAAAGAGGGTATGTTAATGTGGCAATTCAACACCATTCAATTCCCCCAACAGGTCTTGCAGCTATCAAACTGGACAGACTCCCCCACCCCCTGGCTGTATGGTACTGGGACACATGATCCCAGGGGTGTATAGTCTGTTACCCATTCACACAACAAGATTTCCCTTGAAGTGTGTCAGTGAGGGGCTATGCCTAATGTAGTTAGGAATGTAATGTATTGTCTCACAGTACATTTGTTATATGTTGTTATTTCAAGAGTACGTGAAGCTCAGTGAGTTTGGGGGCTCACGCCCTTTGCTTAGCCTAGCTTATACATAGAAATAATCTAAATAGGAAATAGGTGGAAGCAACGTTAATGTCAACAGTGTAATGGTTACAGCATCCGCATAGTATCTGTGCATTCAAAGTTACAATCCCGTTAAAGGCAGGGAAGTTTATCATGTGCAAAAGTATACCTTAACCACAGCTTGCATATATAGGTAGTAATCGTCTGTATAATAAACATTCGAATCACCCATATAAACCCATGTGTGCAGGAGAGTGCAGTCAACAGAGAATGTAATGTTATGCCAGCACATAGTGAGATGTTACGTCACTGACATGTATATATCCGGAGTAGTTAGCGGATGTGGCTGTGTTTGCGCGCACAGGTTATACGTTACAAAGTTTGTTTAACTGTGTTTAACCGATGCTATAATGTTAAACAAACACTTTTAAACATGCTTACAATTGCTTAAATGAGCCTTATTCTGCAGTAAAAAACATTCATAAAGCATTGCAGATGTCGAACCCTGGACCATGCACACTATAGTCATGGGACGTACTACTAAGCCATCCGAGGTGTACACATGTTTTATGGTCTTGAGACAACACCTTATACCATATGCATTTCACTGTAATGATCAAAAATGGGACAGTGACTTTGTGTACATATGTACAGTACATTGTAATGTACTGTAGTTTGTGAACCAACACATTCCAGTCTACAGATGTATTACTGTTACAAACTAATACGAAATATATGTAGATATATATATGTCAGTGATGTCTGCACACACACACACACACACATATATATATATATATATATATATATATATATATATATATATATATATATATATACATATATCTATTATACAGTTACATCAATAGCTATATATATATAAACATCTATGAACACACTTCACTTCGTGACACAGAAGCACTCCAAAGGAATTGGAGTGCACACAAAACACATGCAGCTCTGGTATTATAACAATTAATATTAACCTAATTCACCATAGAAGGGGTGGTTGTTGTGTATGTGAAGATTGGGGTGGGGGAGGAATGATGGGTAATGCAATCATGCATCAAGGAGGGCCTGGGTCGGATGTCCAATAAGTGAACTGGAGGGGCATACATAGAGTATGGAGACAATATAAAAAGGACACAAAGCAAGAACATTACTCACTCATAATACACCCTGTCATGTCACATTGCAACACCTACTTTCACAAACATATGAACATTAACATGTATCAG
This sequence comes from Protopterus annectens, assembly GCF_019279795.1. Taxonomy (NCBI): domain Eukaryota; kingdom Metazoa; phylum Chordata; order Ceratodontiformes; family Protopteridae; genus Protopterus; species Protopterus annectens. Next base: position 654,400,744 of record NC_056736.1, read on the forward strand.
ACATATGTACATCAACTAACTGTCACATTTGTTTTCAGTAGTGAGGAATGTCTGTAGTACAATATATATTCTAAACAGCATAACATTTGTACATATCTCAGATGCCTTAGTGGTAAAGTCAGTGACTGCGGTCTTCTTGGTCCCGGGTTCAAGACCCGCAAGGGCTGTTAGGTTATTCTGAGGCCAGAATAAGGGCTTTTGGGTGCAGCTGAATTAAAGCACTCTTAAGCAGTTGTAAGCGGTTTTCCACATGTTTGCGTGATGGTAAGCGGCGCTGAAACAAGGTAAACAGAGAAGCGCTTCACACGTTTGACCTTTGCTTAACATCGTGCAGACCACAGGCAAACCTGCTCACAACCGCGTAAATGTGCGTTATTCACACTTTCCCTACCAGTGCCTACTCTGAGAGGTAAAATAATAACACCTTCCAGGAGTAGAACCAGCAGCCATGTACTCCATCTTCAGAGTAACCTAACACTAAGCTACCTGGGATGTACTTATCCCAGCTGTGTATACAAACAGGTTAAAACACAAAAGGGAGGAATGTGTTGAAATAGGACAACCCGCAGTGTACCCAATTAAAGGTGTATGCTCATATATAGATATATAGGCATATATATATGTATATATATATATATATATATATATATAGAGAGAGAGAGAGAGAGAGAGAGAGAGATAGAGACATGTCGATATATACAGGTCTACATATAGATGTAGATATATAGATAGGTTAAAAAACATCTACACATCTATGGAGGTACAGATAAACGTATGCAATAATGTATATAATATATTATATAGATATATATATATATATATATATATATATAGATATATATATAGATATATATATATATATATATATATATATATATATATATATATATATATATATATATATATACACACACACACACACACACACACACACACACACACACACATATATATATATATATATATATATATATATATATACACACACACACACACACACACACACACACACACACACACACACACACACACACACACACATATCTATATATATATATATATATATATATATATATATATATATATATATATACACACACACATACATACATGTCTGTAGACAGCATCCGAAGTGGTCATATCTGAGTATAACATGGACCATAGCAATCACACATTCCACCCCACCCCCAAACAATATGAACATAACATATGAAGGGTATATGTCAATACACTATTACAAATATGTTCGATGGACACAGTCACCAACACAACTGCAATGACTGCAAATATCCATGACAGAATTACACAGACAGCTTTCATTTTGCAAATCTTTATTACATTCCGATGTATTGCCAAAAAGATTCAAGGACTAACAGTACCTGCATGCTATACAGCTGCATGTGCTATGTACACCCACCAACATCTACCCCACAACCAAAATAATTACATCAATACATACTGTCATACCATAACCAATTATGAAGCTACTGTACAACATCTGCTGAAACCTTAACATACCTGGACGCAGACACACTAACATGGCCTTATGTGAAATAGTTGCTGTTATACAATTGAACAGGGTTTGTATGAACTAATCCCATTTCAGAGAGTTGAAAGGTTCATACACCAGGAAGTTTTATAGAGTACTGATTATTAGCACAGTATGATACATAGTAACACCAAACTAAATATGTCTGGTAAGCACACTGTAAACCCCCTAACATTATATGCATAGCTATGCAGCCTTGAGCTGGTCAAACAACCTGGCCAGACTGAAACATATGCAGAAGTATTAGGTACAGACAAACCCTGCACAAGTAGAAATGTTCATAAATATAACACTAGTACTCTCATTTAGACCAACTCCTCTAGTCATTACACACAATATATTACTGTTCGTCTCCATACAACTGTTGCAATAGATTCCAAACAAAACTTCCACTCTGTCTTCCTCACAAGTAAGGCAAAGGGACAATGCCCAAGTGGAGTACTCAATTATACTCCACTGTAGCCATGGTATTGGCTAAGGCAGTAGCAGCACAGCTGATGTGCATGTAATTAGCTACTTAGGAACACCAATTGGTCATCGGGATAGCACATGTTTCTGATCTGTAGCTATAAAAGGTTGCCTTGTCAAACATTCAAACCATCTGTATATACCTGTAGGACAGTACAAAACACTGAAAGACGAACCGAAAATGAGTATAACACCTCCAATTACTAAGACAGTATGTATAACATGTAGTATGCCCGTGTATGTAGTAGCTGTACTGTAAGAATTACAGTGTAATCAATGCATATAGTGGAAATAGCTATATTGTAGTGATGTATTGTTGAGCAGTAGTAATGCTTGTAGTATTCTATGTGTGTACTGCTGTAGGTCACACGGCATACTCCACATACACCACAA
>NC_056736.1:654403653-654513653 GCF_019279795.1 Protopterus annectens
CCCCTGGAAACAAAAAAGGGAAACAAATGCAGGGCACCTCAACACACACATGCATAACATCCACACACACCCAATGATATCACAGGCCCTAACACACACACATGATGTCATCCAATGGCACAGCCTGGGCCTCTGGCAAACATTATCACCCTGTACATATGATGATGTCTGTGCTGCATCCCTGTCATCCACACCATCAGTGCAGAGACATGTTCATATGGTCTGATGCACAGGGTGAACATACTAGGTAGACAATTGTAGATTAATATTGTTGAGTAGTGTTGACAGGCAGCAGACATACCATGTATTGCAGTTTTAGAATGCATTTTGTATGTCTGACAATATGTTTCATGTGTAACAACACTAACAGCATGTTGATCTTGACGTACTGCCTTCCTCTTTCAAGTGTAATTGCATGTGCCGGGGGATGTTGATGTTTGTGGGAGTCCCATATGTACATGTTGACTGCCCACAGGTCAGTATGGCAATACCTGCATGCACTTTGTAGCTTCCACATCACAGTTATATTCACCCATGTTTCAATTATGTTTACTGTTCTAATGATCCAAGAGCATGTTAGCTGTGTAGTAAGCTATTGTGTTTTGAGCCGTCACATCCATAGTGGGTCACATCACAGGTATAGTTACCTGGAGTGCAGAGTGGGTAAAAGAGTGGTATGCTGGATGACAAGGGTAAAGGCCAGTGGAAATAGTGGCTTTTCACTGGGAAGCAGTAATACCTACTGCCATGAGAGCATGGAAACACAGGCACACCCACACACTCAGGGATTCACAGACACAGTAACACACTCACACACACATACACACACACACACACACACACACACACACACACACACACACACACACACACACACACACACACACACACACACACACACACAGAGTTGCCAGTGTTTGGATGAGAACCCCTGCCTATGTGCATACCATCATTATAGTACTGTACAGTTACAAGATGCACCACAGAGATTACACATGTACAGGTAGTTGGAATAGCCTAAGATCGAGGACATCGACAGGGATACTACAGTGCAGTGAGTGTATGTGGGGAGGGGGGGGTCTATCAGTAGGCTATGTAACAACAGGTTACACCCCAGGGTGTACATGTTAACAAGTGCTTAGTATGCCCCTCTACGATTGATGATATCAACAGGGATACTAGAGTGCTTTGAGTGGATGCGGGGAGGGGGCATTAACATTTCACTATGGTAAAATACAGCCTCACTCCACGAACCGGACAGCCATACACACGGACAGCCATACACACACACACACACACACACACACACACACACACACACACACACACACACACACACACACACACACACACACACACACACACACACACACACACAACACACACACACACACACTGGCATCCACAATGATATACACCTATGTCACACAAATACAGGCACTTTACATGTGTGAGGTTTAAACACCTGCCTATGCCTTTCTTTCTACACTTCACTCTGTACTGGTGTCAACAACAGTGTTCAGGAGAGTGATAACATGTGGAATGTATTCCCAACCATACGTGACATATATGGACACACACCTACACGTGCCAGTACTGTTAGTCAAACACCTGCCTATCTCATGATAGGTACTACAGAATTACAGCACTATCACATCCAGTAGAATTCTTACTGACTCTTTCCTTTGAGAACTGTGCTGATATATGCACAATATATGCACAGGAGAGGTATTACTGTTACAAGTGTCATGGGGTTTGCCTTCAGTGTCACCCTTACAGCATTCTACATTGTCTGTCTTCCACTTCACTTAACAAAACCTGACCTTAGCAGGTACACAGGTTATTGTAGGACTGGTTGTAACACACCAGTGAGCTGTCCTCAGTAATCATTCATCTGCAAAGAAGCCCCACCACTTAGTAGTCATGTCCAAACATCTGTCCATACCTCATGTATGGCTTATTGTACTTAGACCGTAGCACCATATACAGTTGGCAATGTTGAGGCTGTATTGCAGCAGCATGATGTACTAAGACAACAGTCACATTCAGACATCAGACACTGCACACACATGGAATCTACACAAACAGCAATACATGTACACATATGTGGTCTACATCAGTATGTGCACTAGCAGGTCAAGAGGATACATTCCACACCTTCCCCATGCCATGTGTGGAACATAGCCGAGCATTACACCATAATGGATGTTGTATTCATGTACTGGTAGGACACCACCACTTTCACCGAGTAGCCAAGTGTACATATATTACAACAGCACATAGTGTAACACACACAGCATTATTCCATGTCATGCTCCTAGAAACTGTTACTTGACAGTGCCATGGTGAAGCCAGGGCACTGTAATTGCCAACAGTGAGCACATCATATATGCCACACACACCTCATGTGTACTGGAAGAGTGCCAGCAATGTGCTCTGTTAGAGATAGACAGTACACTCATTCAAGCATGTGCAAGGTCTGTGGCTTGTAAACATCTCACCCCAGCATGTACTGGCTATTGTGGTACTAAGGGTAATGTCCAGACAGCACACAGCATGCATGGCTTGCAATTGTTGACATGGGGTATATGTAGGAGCTGTGGCCACACATGGCTGTACATATCATGAACATATCACCTGTGACTACAAAGGAACATACAGAGCAGAGCTGGATTTCCCTGAATCTGTCAATACAGGCCTTGTGTAGGTCCTATGGTCCTGTTATTTGGGTATGTTTGTAGGCATTGCATTAGGTGGATTACCTCTGTCAAAATAGATATCGAACCTTATGTACTGTATGCAGAAAGGTAAATGAAAGCTATGGTAATGTAATTTATGTTGGATGAGTGTGGGATGTACATATCCAGGGCAGGTACGGTTAGGTCATATCCAACCATGAGGGTGTTGTTTACTGGTGTACAGCAACAGTTGACCGTGTTAATGCTGACAACATCCGAGGGACCCTGGTATGTGTGCAACTGAACTGGTTACAAACAGTGGTATTATTGCATTGCATAACACATTATGCAGCCGTGTCTGTACATGGGTACTTTGCACAGTTAATGTAGGCCTAGGTACAGTCCACCAATCAAGGGTTATCTGGTGGTTTACCATACTATGTCATACCACATATGGATGTGTGTTGGTAGTCTGGGAACAAGGTGGTGGATGTATATGAGGATACAACCTAGAATGCAGCATTTGCCACTGTCACCTGTACCTGACTCATCTGTGATGCATTATGTCAGAGTAGTGGTCTTTACATGTGAGTAGCCTTTATGAATATGTATACATCACCACCTGGAATGGTCCATACCACTGTTATGGTCCACATGTCTGGCTCTGAGTTATATGGTGGTAGTGCAATTGTGCACTACAGAGCCTTCAGCCAGGTGTTCCTCACTGCACAGATGTCAGTATTCTCCATTGTAGGTTCTACATTGAGCAAATGGATTACTAAAGTCACACATCTAGCACGGGTTAGCATAAGCATCCAATGCAATTGTCATGTAGGTGTCAGGGTGTTACTTCTGTGTGTAGGACATTTGTCTTGGAATGTGGCTATATGGGTAAATGCAACCTAGGTATTAACCACACACACGTGTAAGATGGATGCATGTGCTCTGTGTTGAAGGCTCATCGTTCGGCCATGACAGCCCGGAATGACAGACACTGGACAACCTCATAATAACAGCAGGACCTTGGCTCATTGTTTTGGTCTAGCAGTTGCCACCCATACCATGACATCATTAATGTGCTTGGCAGCAAATGCCCCATGTAAGGTGACGGACAGTGGCAGAACTTGCATATATGACCAATGTGAGATATACTTACCGTAGCAGTCCTGCTAACACCTACTAGCACAGCCGGGAGAGGTCATCTTGACACCTGCACCTCAGTACCATTACACAAGGTGGCTCACACATTATTCTTGCACATGCCACTGTTCCACGTATAATGCCACTATCCACAACCTGCTATCAATGTATGCCTTTCAGGGCAGCAAGGTGTGTGACACATGCTGTAGGTAGCATCCGCCTGTGTGACCCAGGTAACCTATTGTCTGTCATGTCCACACATGCATGAATGTGTATACGTGACATATACATGTCAGTACTTCGTGTACATGTATGCATGTGTATCACAAAGCACAGATTCAGATATATCATTTACAGGCCACATACAGGTATCAGGTAGTAAACCAGTATGATGTGCATATATACTGACAGGTAAGATGTACCTATCTGTAAACCTGTGTGTTTACAATAGGAGTCCATTACAATGTGTTCTGTATATGTAAGTGTTTGAGCATGCACACTGTGGCCTTCAGTGGTTAGAATCGGTAGCATTCCAAACAGCCTTATGCTACTAAGTGTATGAGCGTACCCACTGCCACCTTGTGTAATTTGAGTCAGTGCATCCAACAAGCCTTTTGTTACTAAGTGTATGAGCGTGCCCAGTATAACCTTGTGTAGTTGTAGTCATAGTGCATCCCAAACAGCCCTGTGCTACTAAGTGTATGAGCATGCCCACTGTAACCCTGTATAGTGATAGTAGTTGTCCATTCCGCAGATGGCCATACTCCAGTTCAGGTTCCTGTTGTGCTATAACTATACCTCTCAGGCCTACCTGTGGATGATGTGTCTTGTTTGTGCATACAGGTTGTAATGGACACCTACTTTAAACACTCAGTTCTACAGCTTGTCCTCAATTGTAGAAGGGCAGTCTGACTGCCTTGGAATATATAATCTCTGTGGCGCATCTCGTAACTGCGTAGTACTGTAATAGTGATCTTTAGATAGGCAATAGTTCTGATCCCACCACTGGCAACTGTATGTGTGACAGAAAATGCCTGAGTGTGTGTGTGTATTTGTGTCTGCATCCTGTCATGGCAGCGGATTTTGCTGCATTCCAAAGAGATACCTCCTTCTGCACTGGCCTTTATCCTTGTCAACTGCTAAACCTCTGTCTGCCCCCCCCCCCCACTGCAAGTAATCGGTCCTGTGATGTCACCCAGCTCAGACATGGAATCAGTAAGTGTAATTGTATGTGTTCTATGATACATATCCCAACTGCGTATCACTATACTAGTTACCTTTACATAGGCAAGACGTGTATGCACAATACTGGCAAGTGTGTGCATGTTTGTGTGTGTGACTACCCTGTAGCCAGGCATACACATGTGTTCATAGGTTCAAAGGTTGATAGGTAGGTACTAGGCTATTGGCCCAAGGGCCTACTTAAGCCTAGCCAACAAGGTTCCCTGGCTTATGCCACCCAAGAAAGTTATTTTCCTATGCCACTGTCGAGCAGAGACACAGAAGTGATCCCTGGGGTGTATTTCCTAGTTTCCATCCACTCATCAAGATTTTTCTTGAAGAGTGCTAACGAAGAACTTTGATTGATATAGATGGGTAGCCTGTTCCAGAGTATGGGAAGTCTCTGGGACAAGAATCTATCCCTCCAGCACATCCTGTTTATTGTGGTGACAAGGTTTAAGTCCCTAGAGTGTGTAGCTCAGAGGGATTGGGATTTCTTTAGGTGTAGCATGTCCAACAGCTCTGGGTGTGACATAGCTTTATATGTTAGGCAGAGATCACCTCGGAGTAGGCGATATGCTACAGAGTAAAGCTGGAGTTGTTTGAGGCAGTCAGTGTAGGGCATTTGTTTGAGGCCAGTAATCTTCTTTGTGAGGTACTTCTGTGGCCTTTCCAGCTGTTGCAGATGTCTTGTGAGGTACATTCCAAAAGGGGCATTGTACTCTATAATGGGTCTAATGAGTGTCGAGTAGAGGGGAACAATGACCTCTTTTTTCCTGGATGAGAACCCTTTTATGATGAGGTGTGCCATGTAGAAGGACTTCCTGACTACTGTGGCAATGTGACTATCAAAGGAGAGACTACTGTCCACCTGGATCCCAAGGTCTCTTATCACACATTTGGTGTTAAGTCGATTGCTGCCTATGTGATAGTTCATGGGTACAGAGTTTTTACCAAAGGGGAAGACACTGCACTTTTTGGCACTGAGCTTGAGGCCATGGCTCTGACACCAGGCATCTGTCTCAGCGAGGCCCTTCAGTAGGATGTCCACATCATTTGGGGACTTGACTATGGCTCTTAGTTTGCAGTCATCTGTGAACTTCGTTAGCCAGAGGCCTTCTGTGTTATCCTGTACTTCAGAGAAGTAGATACCAAACAGGAGAGGTCCTAGGACGGAACCCTGTGGTACTCCACTTGTCACTGCTTTGAGGTCAGATTTGGGGTCTGCAACTTTTACAGTGTGGGTTCTGTCAGTGAGCCATTTGGCAACCCATCTTGTGATGTAGGGATTTATACCTAGTTTAGTGAGTTTAGCTATAATTCCAGAATAGGAGATGGTGTAAAAAGTCTTGGCGAGGTCAAGATAGGCTGTGTAAACCACCTAACCCTCATCTACAGCTTTGGTGACTGCCTCAAAGTCGATCAGGTTCAGGAGGCATGATCTGCCTTTCACAAACCCGAACTGGGTGGGATCCAAAGTTTGGAAGTTACCAGTGTCTTTGTTTATGAGTTCCATGATGATACGTTCCATGGCCTTGCAGAGCAGGCTCATCAGGCTAATAGGTCTATAGTTCCCGGGATCAGGGGAGCTCCCCCTTTGTGGAGTGGGATAACTATTGCTGTGCACCATTCAGTGGGCACAAAGCCTGATGCAAGGCTATTATTGGACATGGTGCTTAAGTGGGGAGACAGTTTGTTCTGAAGTTCATGTAAAACACAGCCTGGGATGTTTTCCGGTCCCATGGATGCTGTTTTTTTGGCTTTAGAGAGTGCAGCCTTTACCTGTGTAGTTGTGATTACAGGGACTCTGCATTTTTCCTGTATAGATATGGGCCCTTTAAGGGGTGAGGGGTGTTAAGTTATCACTGAACCTATCTGCCAGGATGTTGGCAATATCAGTTGGTTTTGTAATTTTTGTGCCATTGTGCTGTAACTCAGAGCAGATCTGGGTGTTGCCATCGAGATTCTTGACATAGCTATAGAATGCTTTGTGATTGTCCTTAGAATTAGTGGCGATTTTGTTTTCATAGCTGGCTTTGGAGGATCTTATAAGGGATCTCAGCTTCTTACTGAGGCTGACCAGGGAGCTCCTCCACTCCTGGGATTTTACTCTCTTTTGCAACAGTTTCTTCCTTCTGTTGTACAGTTTGTTTATGGCAGGGTACCACCAGATTGGCTTACTTTTTTTGGAGGATAGCGTCTTTGTTCTGTTTGGGATAGCACGATCCATGCACTCGTGTAAGTGCTTATAGAGTGCATTTGTGTAGGATTCAGCAGTTATAACTGTATTGCCCATCTGCATGGGTGTCATGAAGTTCACCACTTCTGTCTTAAGAAGCATAATGTCTTTTAGCACACCATGGTAGCCATCTGTGCTGACCGGTGTCTACAAAGTATTACATAGTTAGGAATGGTAAAGAATACACAGTCAAGCATGACTACATTTGGGTATGTTATTTTCCAGTGCCACTGTCAAGCAGTGACACAGAAGTGGTCGCTGGAAGTAGGTCCATACCCATCATTCCCCCACCCTAACTCCACAATCCCCGGGGTAGATTACATTAGCCATCATTCCCCACCCCAAACTCCACATACACAACAACCATCCCTTCTCTGGTGAACTGCTTATGATTTAAATGTTATAACACAAGAGATGCCTCTGCTATGTGTACACGTCAGTTCCTTTGGAACCCTTCTGTGTCACAAAGGGCATTCAGACGTGTGTGTGTGCATATACATACATATATATATATATATATATATATATATATATATATATATATATATATATATACTATGGCTGTGTCTGTGTATATGCATATATATATATATGTGTGTGTGTGTGTGTGTGTGTGTGTACACATCCCGTAGGTGTGTGTGTGTATATATATATATATATATATATATATATATATATATATATATATATATATATATATATATATGTAGTTATGACAGTTGCACAGATGTAGACTTGTCTTTGTTCTTTCACAGAGTACAGTACATTCAAGGGTACTGTACATATGTACATAAAGGGACTGTCCCATTTGTTTTCGGTACTGTGGAATACCTGTAGTAGGATGTGCATTATAGACTCCATGCAACATGTGTACAACCTAGATGTTTTAGTGGTACATCCAGTGACCTCAGTGTGCATGTTCAAGAGTTCAAGACCTGCAAGCTTTGTCAATTAGGACTGCATAAGACACTTTTACACAGGTGTAAATGTGTTTTCATGACAGTAAGCAGCGGGTACACGCAGGTAACAGACATGTACAACCCGCAGTACACTTCGAATGCCCTTCTTTGGCAAGCCTGCTGATGTCACCCACCTACGAATACACCTCTGGGACTGCTGTAACCCAGTGATCTCCATGACGTGTGCTGTAACTTTGTAATGCTGTAGTGTGTTAAACTAGTTTGGTAGGTGTTCTAATCCCAGACAGGTCAACTGTGTATGTGTCTGCCTGCCTGTGAAAGAAACAATGCTTTTAGACTATGCACGCTCTTTACAACCCACATGACCACCTGTGGCAATCCTGCTGATGTCACCCACCTAGAAATACACCTCTTGAAGTACTTTAACCCAGTATTCTCCATAGCGCATGCTGTAACTGCGTATTGCTGTAGTGTGATAAACTAGTTAGGTAGGGGTTCTATTCCAAGAGAGGCCAACTGTGTGCCTCTGTCAGCCTGAGACAAGAACAATGCTTTTTAGAGTATTCACACTCTTTACAATTCACAGGACCACCTTTGGCAATCCTGCTGATGTCACCCACCTAGGAATATATCTCTAGGAGTGCTGTAACTCAGTATTCTCCGAGACCAGAACAATTCATTTTAGAGTATTCACACTCTTTACAATTCACATGACCACCTTTGGCAATCCTGCTGATGTCACCCACCTAGACATACACCTCTGGGACTGTTGTAATCCAGTAATCTCTGCCGCGTGTGTTATAACTACATAATTCTGTAGTGTGATATACTAGTTAGGTAGGGGTTCTATTCCAGGACATGGCAGGTGTGTGTGTGTGTGTGTGTGTGTGTGTGTGTGTGTGTGTGTGTGTGTGTGTGTGTGTGTGTGTTTCACTGTCAGAGCCTGTGTGGCGGTGGCTGTGAGTGTCTAACCACTGGACATGTTGGGGAGCAGATTTTGTAGTTTTTCTATATGGTGTCCATCTTATATGTCACAATGTCTACCTCACGAGGTGTACAGATATCAGTCAAGCAAGGGACTGTGTTAGCAAGCCATACCCCTACATCTGGCAAAAGGCCTGGTGAACAAAGTATGCAACCCTACTATTACTCAGAATACGTCCTGAGCCCATGTGTTATACACAAACACACTTCATAGGTTCATAGGTTCATATTAGGCTATCTGCCCTAGGGCATTTATAAGCCTCTATGAAAAACAGCCTAGCCAGAATGTGTTTGGCTTTCGCCACCCGTTTTAAATTTATTTTGCTATGCTCTTTTTCGAGGTTAGTATACTGTGCCTCTGTCTAACAGTGACACAGAAGTGATACCCGGGGTAAACCTACGATCTCCCATCCACTCATCAAGATTCCTCTTGAAGAGAGTCAATGAGGGACTCTGTCTAACCTGGACTGGGATTTTATTCCAGAGTGAAGGGAGCCTCTGGGTTATGAATCTGTCCCTCTAGCATGTCCTATTTATTTCAGTGCTGAGGTTCAAGTCTCGAAAGCCAGTAGCTCAATAGGATTTGGATTTTCTGAGGTGCAGCATGTCCATTAATTCCGGGTTGAACATGGCTTTATACGTCAGGCACAGATCGCCTCTGAGCAGGCGGTATGCCACTGAGTAGAGTTTGCCTAGAATATCCTGCTATGTTGCTAGTACCCTGCACATTGATGACAGTTAGTAGGCATGGTGTGATTGCAGTGGGCTGCAGAGGGCATGGCACCCTGTACAGCAGTACAATAGGCACATAATTGCGGACAATGTGCCTTCACTATGTTCCCCACTGGATGCCTGCAACATATGTGGTGCCATCAAATGGGCTCCACAGAGGCCATGCAATGCCTTACACATGTGCCCTGTATGGACCAATGCCACTGACACCAAGGAATACCTGTATCATGCTATCAATGCAGGTGCAGGATCTACCTGCTGACTATAAGCAGGTTCTGCCACACCAGGCCAGTACTGGCATATCAGAGGATAACAGTCTGTGTACACAACATGTGCCAGATAAACCAGGTACACCTGTACATGTCACTGTACATTATTGTGGGACATGCACATCCCAGGCAATGTCCATGTCAAGGACTATCAAACACAGACATGGCCTGCATTGCAATACTATAGCCATACACAATGGTAACCAGGATGTCAGGACAGTTCATACAATACCCATCTGTGTGGGATATTGCAGACACTACACCCCTGTACCACACTGCACACCATTGTCGGGTGGCATGATGCCAAGGATTACCCTTCACCCAGCCCTTGTACAGCCATCTCGCACAGCCAACCACTACATACCCATGAAGCAATGCACACATGCATATCATTACTGGCACCTTGTGTCTGCATGTGGGTATGATGCTCCCAACCACAGTCACTCCCAGTATAACTCCCATTGGCATACCGACAAATGTCAAACATGTTCACATGCCCTAGCCCATAGAACCTCTGGATATCCCCTGTGGTGCATGTAATACCTGTGCATTACTGCAGTGTGTCAAACTAAGTAGTTTGGGAGTGTATTTGTGGGCCTGGCAAAGAGTGTCAATGTGAGTCCATTAGAAAGTGTGGTTGTGTTGACAATGATATCCGTTCATGTGGACAGCCATGTGTGCTACACCTAATGTATGTCTACTATATCTCTGTTGCAGATGTCGCTCACCAACACACATATATGTTCTTACAGCACACCAACATGTCAGCTGTGTGGCACATGGAATAACTGCATGCACTTATAATAATAATGACTAGTCAGTCAGGGGTTTGAACTCCTGTACTGGTAGGTGTGTGACAGATGATGCTCAGGTTTTAGTCTCCAAGCCCTTCTCTGATGTACTGTGCCTCTGTCTGTCCCTCCCACACACTCTCTGGTGGATGTGGAGGTATACACCTGCTCAGCAGCAGCTTGTGTATTGCAAGTGATGGTCATGATCAGGTGATGGCCTCTGCACCTATTGCAGTCCTCCTCTAGCTGATTGCATGTGGAACAGCTGTGATGATGTTCCCATAGCCATTCACATGAGAAACACAGTACAATATCTAGGAACATCATGTTGGTGTTTGCCCATGACAGTCGCCGTGAGTGGTACCTGGATCTGGTGTTTGGTAAACGACATCACAGATGATATCTGGATGCTCCTCAAACAACATACACAGTGAGAAATAGCCTAAAGACATGAGGGTGATGTGCCAGACATGACTACAGCATGTAAGTGTAGCTATGCTTCATTGAGACTACTGCCTGTTTAACAAGTTGTGTGTGGTAATGGCTATTCTGCATGTTTTAAAACTGACAAGACAGTGCTCTGTTTGTGAGGGCCCCCTCCCCATCTGTAGGGCCATCTGTGGACTGGTCAATGTGTGGAACCATTTGTTTCCTGTGTTACTCACTGAACACACATCTGTGAACAGCAGGAGCATAGTGTGAGTATTGCAGCTAGTACATGGTGATAGTGATGAGTTACTGCCATCGCATCCCTGACTGGACATATGTCAAATAAAACAGTGGTATGACAGACACTGTCTGGGGTTCTCAGTGACATGCCAATAATGGGCCACTGTTCATAGCTGCAGTCACAAGCCTTCTACACTTTGTACAGATGTCATGCAGTATACATGCATGTGTTGTGCTCCCTCTGCAAATGTATACCATCTGTTGTGTTGGATTGATGGTCATATCTATGTATTCTGTTATAAGTAATCCTGAATGCTGTTGACTATTACTAAGCCATATCTGTGTTTAAACTGCAACACCATAGACTGTATGGGTTTGGAGGTCCCGTCAGAACCTCCTGTCCCACTTCAGCTGGCCATGGCACCGGGCACCAGCACACCTTGGACCTCCACCTCTGTTGGCTCTGCACCACCTTCTGGTTGTACCACCACTGAGGATGGGGTTTGTCCCCCCTGGGAACAGATCCAGACAGGAACAAGTCTGCTGTCGTACAGTCCCAGATGTGCTGTGTAGGGGACTCAATAAGGGTTTTGAGGCCAGATACGCCAGCTCAAGGGCAGAGTATCACATTTACAGGGTGAGGCTGCCCCTCCTAGACAGACCCCAGCACTGCCACCTTTGCAGCTATTTTGGTGCAGTGGTGGCTGCCCATGGCTGGGGACCTCCATCCCACTGTTTCCATCTGGGGGCTCATGGGCTTGTGAATGCCAAACACCCCTCCCTGTCTGAGGTGTATCCCCCACATGTATCATATACTGACCCTGTATGCTGTCTTGTCTGTCATCCTACCCTACCTGTCCTCCATGAGCATACCTAGTCTCCTTCCCCCACATCCCACTCTCACCCTACGGAAACAAAAGGCCAATCGGTTCCTAGAACAACATTTGCCCCATACATAGCTGTCCATTTCACACACATGTCCACTGGACACATGTAACCCTTTTAATATGCATCACAACATACTCCAGTTGTCCTCACCCCTGTCGCTCAGGCCCACAATCCTAGTATGCACATGACTCCTAAATGTTCCAGGTACACATGATGCGGACGACCCCATTGTACACACAACACTACCAGTCCCTCTATGGTTACCCCATTTACCTTTATCATGATGATGATGTCACACATAGCACCTTGCAAGAGTACTGTTCTCACATAATGATTGGACAGGAACTGTTGTGTTAATGTAAATAACATGCACAGAGTGATGCATATGGCCAATGTACAAATGTTTGCGTGTATGAATGACACATGCCTGTCTGAGGGAGTCTTGATATTACATAGGACAACACCACTACATAATACAGGCATTGCTGGTGTTTCCCTTTTCATTTCTTTGTAATGCTTTGTTGTAACATGGAATGTTCCTGATATATCTATATATATGTATGTATCTATATGTTGGACATAAACACTCACACATACATGTGCATGATGGAATATATTTCATATACTGTTGAATGACTGCGCTGGATGATATGTTTGTGATAAGGTCCGATATCTTTATATCTGCCATAGCTTAGTGGTAAATCACAATAGCTGTGTGCAGGGTACTGGTTTCGAGCCTTGCAGTGGCCATTGATGTTTTTGCTGGACAGAACAAGGCCATTGGATACAGAATGATTAATGCACATTTAAGCAGTTGTGAGCGGGTGTGCATGGGTTTGTGCTGTGCTAAGCAATTCTAACCTCTGGTTACAGATTCTTACACTCAGTTAGCCTCTACATTGCTTTACCAGTGTAATACTTGCATACTGGTGGCCAAACAGGCTTACACCCGCTTGCTCCCACACTTGCAAATGCACTGCATTTGGTATTTGCATCTGACACTCACACCCCTGGGTGGGAGTGAGGACTACGATATTACCTTGTTATGCCTATTACATCGGATTACATGCCTACAGTATCGGGAATGGCTGCCCATTAGGCAACAGCATGCCATTCGACTGTACAGAATCCGTGGCCTGTCCGGAGTTTGATTACAATCTGCGCCCGTCTGGCTAATACATGTAAACTGACACTCTTCAATACAAACAAGTAATTGGGTTTTGTAACCCACATCCTTCAGCTGAGTCATGCTACTGCATACCTAATATTCTATCATCTTTCTAAGGTTGTCATTGGAATATGTGCTTTCTGTCCCTATCAGACCTCTCATATGATTGGGGAAAATACAAACTGAATCAAGGACATGGCATAACAACATCAGGGACACATTTAAATTATCTGTGCTATTAACCGGACACATTGACAGACTCAAAGCATATGAATTCATGCACATTTTTTGAGGTAAATGATGTTTATAACTCTTAATTGCCGTTATTCATTACGTGTAATTCACCACCTTTCCTACAACTGTCACTAGATTTAGGAGGGATTAAGCGGGACAGAGTTAGAAGCTGAGTCAAAATCAGGGACGTCCCTGGAAATCGAGGACAGTTCAGAGCTATGGTCTCTTTTTGTTCCCCCAATGGTTTATGTCCTGTCCAGTGGATGTGCTTTTAGGGTTTGAGAGGTATGGGTGTCAGCTATGCCCATTTCGGAATATTACTTACATCCCTGGGGGAGTCCTAATACGACTGTGCCAGCCAACACCTGCATGCCTAGGCCCATAACTGCATACCTATAGTTCCCCCACTTGCCACTCCTCTACAGTACTCATCCTTACTGCGGGTGCAGGTGGGGTATAAAGACACCACTACACACTACCCACTCTCCCCGTGTCGGGACACATGTCGTATGTTGTGTCGACATATGGGTTATCAGGCTTGCACAACCTACTGGTCCGTGTACATCTACAGCCAGGTTTGATAAGTCATTACCGGGACTGCCTCCGATCATTAATTTTTGGTGTCCCACAAGGGACATCGATGTCTATGTTTCAAGATTAGACCTGGCAGGTCTCTCCCACTGGTAGTATCCTGCTGGTGTTCTGGGAAGCAGTGGTGTGTTTACTTTTATTGTGTGTCTATATGTCTCACCGGCCTAGCTGGGGGGTGGGGGGTTGATGCTACATGTTACATGTTTGTTTATTGGACCTCTCACCCCCATATGCATGGCCTGTGAACATATGTTACTCATAACTGCTGTATCATATCCTAGCTATATACATGTGTATATTTACAGTCACATATCTATCTATATATATATATATATATATATATATATTCACATTACTATATACAGATATATATATATATATATATATATATATATATATATATGTATGCATACATGTATATTTATATTTTGCTGTCTCTCTCTCTCTCTCTCTCTATATATATATATATATATATATATATATATATATATATCACAACATATGGGTCTATGGGTGTCTGCATATGTATATATTTATATGTGGGTATGTATCTGTATTCTGTCTCTGTATGTATACATTTGTACTACTGA
This sequence comes from Protopterus annectens, assembly GCF_019279795.1. Taxonomy (NCBI): domain Eukaryota; kingdom Metazoa; phylum Chordata; order Ceratodontiformes; family Protopteridae; genus Protopterus; species Protopterus annectens. Next base: position 654,418,768 of record NC_056736.1, read on the forward strand.
GAGGGAGAGGCTTATCTCTATGTTGCTATGGGTAGATACACACACACATACCTCTACATATATACGTCTACATCTGGTTATTCCGTTCCTTGCCATATAGATGACACTTTGCTGCAGTGGGACACGTAGTGGGTGTGGCTGCTCATTGGGCAATGCCTCTGCCCAATGAGCACATTCGCTTATATCCCTAGGGCTGTCCATATAGGCCCACATCAGCCAACACCTGTACACCTAGACCCATAAGTAGCTACTCAAAGTTCCCCCACTCGCACCACCTCAACAGCACCCATCCTTACTGACGGGACCCATTTCATACAATTGTCTTGGCCTATAGGTCATCAGGGTTTCCCACCCTTGTATTCCGAGTATGTATACACCCCAGCCAGAATGTTCGGTCTATCACCTTTTTTTGGTCTTGCCAATTTTTGGGGTGTCCCACAAGGGACGCTCCTGTCTGTGTTCCAAGATTAGAATTCAAGGGTGCACTGTGTACCCCCCCCAGTTGTATCCTGCCTGTGGTCTGGGGAGCAGTGGGCTCTTTACATTGTTTGTGTGTTTGTTTCCTGTGTCTGGCTGGGGGGGGGGTTTGAAGGTCATGCTATGTGTTTCATGTTTCTTGCTTGGGCTCCTCACTTCCATTGGCATAGCCTGTGAACATATGTCATTCTTGTGTGCTGTTTCCTATCATAGCTGCATATCTGTGTATATCTACGCGCGCACACACACACACACACACACACACACACACACACACACACACCTACACATATATATGTGTATTTGTATATATATATATATATATATATATATATATATATATATATATATATATATATATATATATATATATATATATATATATATATATATATATATATATTATATATATGTGTGTGTGTGTGTGTGTGTGTGTGTGTGTGTGTGTGTGTGTGTCTGTAAAGCAATGCATACCCCACGCAAATGCACTTACACATGCTTACCGGTGTTTATATATGCTTGACCTGCTTACTAGTGCCTTATTCATTATGACACTGACACTTCACTTCAGTTAACTTTTAATTGATATTTTGCAGATTATACAGCGGACAGATGTCACAATATGTTCATGTACAGATTACCGATGGTAAATGGTATGTGATACAGTGGGATTCGGTACGGGAATGTCTGTTCTTTAGGGGATTGCTCTAACCAATACACTATTGATGTGCTGCTTCATTTGCATATATACCCATACACCCATGGCTCCTGGTTCCCGAAACACACACCCCAACACCTCCCTACCACTGCAGTCATCCATTCTCCAGTCGGATTCACGGTGTATCCACACCACTACACATTGGCCACTCCCTACTCTTATAGACCCATCCCATCAGTTGACTCATTCCACGTATCCTCAGAACTTCCAAACGTTTAGTCCACAAACATTGGTGACTTGTGCGACCAAAAGAATGCTATTGTCCCACATGTGACACACATGTGTTTGTGATTAGACTCTATACTTCATTACATCCTTACTCCAGTTAACATGACACTACAATAAATTAATAAGTATGAGTGTGTCGTAATGCACACATTACACATGAGACCCTAATTATGTACATGTTCGGCGTATTTCTTTTACAAATAGACCGGTTTAGTAATTGGCATTGCCATAGCAGGCAGATCACAGGAATGATTCCATGTGTGGGAAAGTCCTAACATTTGATTATTTTCAGCACAGCACTGACTTCAGACATTGTACACACTTCTGCGTTTTAGCAGTTTTGTCCCGTCCCTCTTCTGTACAACCTATTATGCTATCTACTGCTGAGGTTTGTAAGGCCACATTCATGTTATTTATGTCTGCAAATGGAATGAATGTGTTACAGAGAATGTACTTCTACGTATTGATGTCTGCATGTGTGTATGCGTATATACGGGTCTACTTCTAATGACCGAAACGCCGATTCGCCGACAGTGAAATAACCGACGCCAGAAAACCGACAACACACAAACCCGACAACGCGAAACACCGAACACCATAACACCGACACACTACACGTAAACAACACAGTACACTACAACACATATCCACTAGCCCTAACCCAAACCCTAACCCTAAGGTCCGACACTACCGCACACTCTCCCTACCTGCACCCTAACCCTAACTCACTTACACACCCCAAACCCCAAGCTCCGACACTACCAAGCACTCTCCTACCTACACCCTAACCCTAACTCACTTACACACCAAACCCCAAGCTCCGACACTACCGCACACTCTCCCTACCTGCACCCTAACCCTAACTCACTTACACACCCCAAACCCCAAGCTCCGACACTACCGCACACTCACCTATCACACACCCTAACCCTACATCCCTGAGTATTGCACACTTACCTGTCCGCTCCCTACTCCTAAATCCCTCACTATCGCATACTTACCAGGTCGCTTACATTCCCCTTGTCGGTCTTCCGTCTGTCGGGATTCGAGCGTGTCGGTCAACTGCGTTGTCGGTCGTTTCGTGTCGGTTATTTCCCTGTCGGCGAATTGGCGTTTCGGTCATTAGAAGGAGACCCGTATATACTTATAACGAACTCGCTGACCTCCACGGGGCGTTCCAGTTAGAACCAGCCCATCCAACCCTGGCATGCCTGGCTCCATAATTTCATACCCATAGTTCCTCCACCCCACCCGTGTTTAAAATATACGCCGTGTTTAAAATATACGCATACCATCCATTGTCCACTTGTTATCGCAGCCATGACACACCTCCACACATTGCCCTCTCCCAAGCATTAGGGGCCCTACACGTATGTTGTCCCAACCCATGTATTCTCAGGCTCTCCCACCATTTAGTCCTTGAACATGCCTGCCCTTGCTTGTGTAATGGTAGGATGGCCAAATGGTCTATCAGTTTTTGGGTAGTCCCACCAGGGACTACCCTCTGTGTGTAAAGTAGACTTAGCAAATCAACAATGTTACTCCCACTGGTAATATCCTGCCTGTGGTGTGAGTAGCAGTGCTTTGCTCACTTTTGCCCAGCTGGATATGACATACGCTGACAGTGCTATATAATACTGGGGTTGCTGTTGATTGCCTTCTCATTCCTTTTGTATGCTTTATTGTTATGTCATTCTTTCTTCATAGATATATATATATATATATATATATATATATATATATATATATATTATATCTGTATATACTTATATACATTTCCTATACTGGGCACTGCTTAGACCCAAGCAAGTGCACTCAGCCTTGCTTACTGGTACTTATATGTATTTACTGCTGCTTATTTGTGCTTACACCTGCTTACTAGTACCTTATTCATTATGACAGTGCCACTTTGCTTGAATGATATTTAAGTTAAATATCTCATGCAATGCTCTTATGTTTGTTTTACGGCAAAACGACATTCATTCCACATGGAAAATTATATGTGCTATTGTTGGGCTCGAACCATGAATGCATGTTTGTTAGGCAGTTGCTCTAAACACTACACTATTGACACTTATGTTGATTCTGCATGTTTTTCTCTATTTGAATGAATATGATGTGTAAGCTACGCTCGGCGGAGGGCAGCAACTTGCAGACATTCTGCGCTTTGCTTACACCTTTGATATTGCAGCAATTCGAATGTATAATAGGGACACAGGGGCAGGGAATCTAATTGTGAAAGTTCTAGGGACAGGGGTCAACATTCCACTACGTGCTTGTGTGTTTACTACTTCAATTTTATTTCACTGTTCATGGACACTCTTGTATGCTTAGCATACATTTCGGTATCCACGGACGCTGAATTACTGACTTACTATTAGGGGCAGGCTCGACTAGTAGGCATAGTAGGTTTTAAAAGTGTCATGGCATGTTTATGCCTCCGTAGAGCACTTGTACACGCCCCCTGCACTCACACACATTTCCTGTGCATGTCGAGGGTGCGGCGGTGCGCCCCCATGCATATTCATATGGCGCTGCTACACCATCTGTAGTGAGGATGCTCGGCGCAAGGCTAAAACCGTCCTTGCACCGAGCTTTCTGAATCCCGGGGTATGTGTTCCATCACATGATACTTTTATTTCACATTCTACTAGTGTTTCTGGGGCCAATTCTTTTGTGTTGCACTATGATGTGGGCAGTAACATTATACATAAAATTATCTTAAATAATTGGAAAGTTTTAACTCATTGTTCTGAGTTAAAAGCAATTTTTGGAGAGTCACCTATGTTCATCTACAGAACATCTAAAAATTTAAAGCAATATTTAAATATAGACAATATGATTCATTTTATTATTATATCTACCAGGAAAATAAAATAAATGTTTCCTTGTGTTTTTTTGTAAAATGTGTAGATACATGAATGGCAGTAACATAATTGGGGTAAAAGATTTTTCTAGTACTATTTGAAATAAGGGTCATTTTACTTGTAATTCTTGTGGAGTGGTCTGTTTGGCTACATGCCAAACCTGTTCTTTTTATTTTGTTAAAACATTTGAGATTCTTAAGACACAGATGAGAGAACATTTGAATGATATTACTAATTCAAAAATTGATAATGCTGTTTAAGACTTTCTATTGTTCGTCCTGATTTTAGGAAATTGTGTTTTTGCTATAACTGATGCAGTGTAGCTTTCCTTGCAGGGGAGGTGATGTAAACAATGTATTAGAGTAAAGGAAACATAGTTGCAGTTGAGACTGAATGTATCTAATCCTCCTGATATTAATGATGCTGATAGCATTCATAGCAAATAAAAATTGTCTTGAAGGATTAAATCTAATTTTGTATGCAATTCATGTTTTGGATAGACTTTACATTGCTTTTTATTAGCTTTGCAAGTTTTTAATTATTTAATTGATAGTAAATTAGATAACTAATAGATTTAGTCTCTTATAAATGTGGTGTGCATTGCGTAAAGTTTATTTTTGAAAAAGTCATACAGTTATACTGACAAAAGTGCTTCATTCTGGATTAAACTGAACTTCAGGTTTAACTGCTGATTTATTCACCTTAGTGCCTTACTATCCTATAGCTGAAATGTTTTGGTTTTATCAGTTGATCAGTTTCCTACTGCAATTTGGAGGCAGTTGAGTTTATCAGCATAAGGGAGAGGATCCTCAAAGCCTGAATTGGCAGGATTGAAAAGGTTCTGCGTTGTACAGCCAGAATTACTCTATATCCAGCACTGGCCCAGACAGACATTGATGATAATTCTGAGGGTGAGGAATAAATTCTTACTGTTCTCAAGGTGGCTGTGTATGCAGCTCAGAGGTCCCTTATCTATCCCCTGTCATGGTGCCCCCAACCTTTTGTGTCTATCACCATCCTTCTCTGTCTTGTATGTCCTGTATTTCTGTCTGTGACTATTACCAAATGGATCGTACCTACCTGACCCACTCATTCATAATCACCTTACTCAACATTTCTCTTTCTCCAAAAAAAAACAAAAAAAATGAGCACCTGTCCAACAAAAAAAAATAATACCCCCTGCATAGCCTATGTGTCATCTTGACACACATGATTTCGACCAATTAGCTATACAACATTTTTTTGTTGTCACCCATCCCTGGTGTGGTGACTTTCCAAAGTTATGAAATTGTGTATACAATACTACATTTATGTTATGAAGATGTGTATAGATATGGTGCTCTCCCACAACCCTCATGCAAATTCCTGTATTCTTTCCCCTGTGTTCTACCTTCTGCTCGCCACCTGGATTTTCACCACCATCCTCTCAACCCCTTCTAGTCAGAAAATAGAATCACACACAATACATGGCCAGATGACTCACTGAAAAGCCTTCACTTTTGTCCTCAACATCTGTGTGGAGATTGGCATCATGCACCGATGTTGAGTGACAGTGATTACTGTTTAACTTCCTGTGGCAAAAGCTGAAGATTTTAATTTCAGCCACACCAGTATCCTTTACTTCATTCAAATGTGCTTAAATCTGCTGCACTATAGGAATACAGAGTAAAGGCATTAAAAGGCAGTACTTTGAGACAATTACTCAAACAGTTCTTTGGTCGCTGTATATAATAAACTAGAAGTTCCTGTGTGGTGTGCTCAGATATTCCCCCATTCCGATCCCTATGATCTTTAGTCCATAAAAATATTTATAAACCCCTATTTAGACTCATAGGACTGGCACATGGTTCTAAGACTTACCTCCTAGCTATTTACATTGACTGCTAACTTACCTCCTAGCTATTTACATTGACTGCTAACTTAAACCATATTGGTTGAAGTTCATATACATCCTTAAGGGTTCTTGGGACTTCCTTGGGAGAATTAAACAGTCTTTGGAACAAAACTTGACTTTTGGTGATAACTGATGTAGTGAATTTATTCACATGCATTCCAAAAACTGAAGGTTTAAAAATGTTTAATGAAATTTTAGCAGAGTGCACCTTCTTATTCAACACCAGTGTTATGTTGATTTTGAATTTTATGGACCTAGGATTGTCAAACAATTTCATTTATTTTGAAAGTGAGACATGCAAGCAGATCAAAGGGGATGGCCATGGGAGTAGCATGTGCCTGATGTTATGCAAACTTGGTAATGCTATATTAGGAAAACAAATTTGTGTTTACTTTGAGATTTTACCCTTATTGTTAAATTTATTGCATTTCCCGCATGCTATTTTCATTCTATGGGACCATACCAAGATTGTTTTACATGAATTTTTGGAATATATAAACACTACACCTTCATTTTTGAGTAGTTTTGATAAAAAACATTACTTGGATGTAACTATTTTAACAGCTTTGAATCATCCATCTATAGGAAACCAACCTTTTCCAAAGCATATTTGCATTACAATAGTTTCCATTCTTTTCATTTAGAAAGAATCTTGTCAAATACCAACCTGTATGTTTAGCGAGAATGGTGTCCACTAGACTGATATTTGACAAAGAACGGTATTATTAGAAAATGTTTGTAGAAAGAGGGTATCCAACTAATCTTATTAGAATAGTGAGCACAGAAGTATTCATTGGATGGGGATAAATAAAAAACCCTTTTAGAGAAAGGTTTGTATTCAGATGGCAGTTTTATTTTTACAAGTATGAATAGGGCTGTTCTTGTCAATTCACCCAACACCCCCCCACCACTGATTCCATGTTTTATTTGTTTTATGAGATAGCGTTGGTCCTTCCATACACTGTGGGTTCTAACAAAGTTGAAAATACATACTATCAGAGCTAATTGTGCAATTTTTAGATCCAATGATAGAATATACAATTCGGTGAGGTTACAACCACATTTTGTTTTCAAGACTTCTCAAAATATTAAAAGTTTGTTTGAGAGTGTGAAAAAAAATTATGTAAACTCAGTTGACATAAAATGTAAAGGATCCCATAAATGTGGAATCTGCTCTCAGTGTGAGTTTATCTCAGTAGGTGATAAAATTAGTCCAAAGAATATTTATAATAGCAGGTTGATATTGAAAACATTGTAATCCCAATACTACAGGGCATGTGTATATTTCTAAATGCAACTCTTGTCCCACCTTCTATGTTGGCAAATAGAAAGATTGTTAAAGAAACATGTGGATTAACATTGTTATGATATAGGCAAAAAAAATTTCAATAATGCATTATACAAACACACTTCTGAATGTACAAATTACAAAACAATTGTATTTGGTATTTTAGACATGGTCCTGCATAACCAAAGTAGAGAAGCGCAGGAGATAAAAACTGAGTACAGAGAATTATTTCAGCAACTTTGCCTTAATGCATCAGTTATTCCAGGTTTAAACTAACACATTTCTATTAAGTTGATCTTAGAGTTGAGACTTGCTAAGTTATAACAAGATTTACTGCAAGTCTTGTTGCATTTTGTTTTTATCCTTCCCTTGTGTTTCAAGTGGTTGTGTAAACAATGCTTTTAAATGCTTTGACAATGACAGTACCTGACTCTTTATTATATTTTGTAGAAAATGTTATCCCAAAAAGCTTTTTTTATAAAATCTTCTTCTGGCTTTTCCCAGTTAGGGGTCACCACATTGGATCACCTGTCTGCTCATGATTGGCAGTAGAGTTTTTACAGTGTCGAGTTGCCAGCCTGGCACCCAACCTTCCACAGAAGGTGCACACACACTCATACCTAGGGCCAATTTAGAGTGTCCAATCCACCTACAGCATGTCTTTGGGAGGAAACTGGAGCAAACCCACACAACCACAGGGAGGACATGCAGACTTTTGCACAGAAGGCACCCCAGCCAAGAATTGAACCAGAAAACCTCTTGCTGTGAGGTGACAACACTAACCACTGCACCACTGTGGCCACCCAACTTTTTTTATAAAATAATATGTTTATTTTATTCATTTTGTGTACAATTTCGCACTTGCAGTTTTCTGTGCAGTAATATGCAGTTTATTTGATTTCTTATGGCTGTATTGTATTTACAGTTTTAACCTGGAGCCAGTAGATCTTTGTTTTTCAAATCATGTGACTTCATAAACTTATTGAAGGGCTAGTCAATACATTTCTTGTAGTTCTGATGAAGTTCCTGTGGATTTTATAAGGGACAAAAGCTCACGTGTAATTAATTTAGTGCCCAACTATTTTCATTGTTTTTTTTTCATTAAATTGGTTTCTCTGTCTTCTAACCTGGATGCTGTTTGTTTTTGGTTCCATTTTGTGATATACACGGTACTGGAAAATCATTTCCTGTTTCTTAAACAGTGATAGTGAACTAATCACAGCTGTGTGAACATTAGCATACTTACCTCCCTGTCATCACTCTGACAAAAATCATAATGCACAAATTATCATCAAATGTCCTTTATTACTTCACACTTTAATTTAATTTATTGGTGACAAGATCCATTGTTATTTCATGAAGCAGATGATATCAATGCACAGATCTGTAGAGATGCAAATGTTTAGTATGTCATTGATTGTTCACAGGCATTACTTAATTTACAAATACAAATACAATGTATTGCATGTCTTCCTCCATATATTTATGTATTATTGTATCTGTTTTCTTCACACTGTACAGCTTTATAGCACATGAAGACTTGCATAACATTTCCTACTGAATGAATGCCATGATGCAAGATCATCATAAAATGTGACTGGGCCTGTGTAGTACTCTTTTTTGTGTGTTTATGTTGTTTACATGCTGTTATGCAGTGTTCACTGTAATTTATTGTGAGCATGCCCGGTATAATTAAGTAATATATGCATTTCATTTACAAATGGAGACCTTAAACTACTAAATTTGAGTTTCAGACTTTATATCCTTCAGAAAATGCATGCTAACTCAAAACCTGTTATTCTATCAACTTTCTAAGTTTATAATAGCAATATTTGAAGTCTATCTCAGTTTTTTTGGACCTTCACCCCCTCATTATTTTAGGCTTTGCCCAGATTTCTTGAGCTAAGATGCTGAGAGGTATGAGAAAGGTAGTGTGGTAGTATATTATTCTCTACAAATAATACTGAGCTCAATGGCCAATCAGTCTGTACCAAACTATAGCTTCAATGAGGAGATAGGAGATTAGGATTGCCTGGCCCACATGACCTGTATGGAATTCTACCAAAAAGACAAGCTCCTGCTCCTTCTTAACCAACTTTTTTTCCTAACTCCTCATAGGAATTGCCATGTATATGAGTCAGACATTCTTGATTTAGAGCAAAGCCTACCATTGTCTTATCACAAAGGCAACATAAAATTTTGCATTTGCAAAATTCACTGAAGTTAATTGATGTCGCACTATGACAAAAGTGAATTTCTGTCATAGGATGGTGAGAGAAAAACAGATTTCAAGCAGTACAATATTAGAAAGGTTGCACACAGAACATTTGTCCAGGAGAGGAACCTCACTTGTTTTTTTTCAATTTCTTGAAATCTTTTAGGTTTCTAATACCATGATGGGAATGGACCCCATTCCTGAGTCAAAGTATGATTATAGTTCATAAAATTAGTAATGTTTCAATCTTTGATGTCAGCCACAAGTGCTCCACCATGGTGAACTTTGCCCCGTTCCTCACTGTAGTGCGATCTCTGAGTTGGTATATTTAGTTAGGGGGGTGTAGTGGGAGAAGCCCCCCCCCCACATGGGTGGGTTTTATGTGGTTCAGTTTTTGTGTGTTTTGTTGTGGTGTGGCCAAATGGTTATTTACCTGTAGTTTTTTGTCGGTGATGCAAGTGTTCATTTAAGTGATTTTCGGTGCTTTTGTCCTGGTATTTTCAGAATTTTGATTATCTAAAGTAGACCCAAATACATATATATATATATATATATATATATATATATATAGATATAGATATATATATATATAAAGGTCTATTTCTGTTTATCAAAAAAACATTTTTTCAAAAAAAAAAAAAAGAAAGCCCGACCCACTTTAGCGGAAGTGCACTTTTGCAAACACCAGTTTACTGAAGCACGGTACAGTGGGGATAAGGAAATATACCCTTTTCTCCACTGTAGTGTGATTTCAGAGTTAGTATATATAAGTAGAGGAGGTGTGGGGGGTGCAGGGGGGCTTCCCCCCCTGAAAAATGTGTTTTTGTGAGGGGTTTCCCATTTGGAGTACTGGTGTTTGCAAAAGTGCATGTTTATTGAAGTGCACTTTTGCTAAAGTAGGTTTGGCTTTCTGTTTTTTGAACAATATATACACACGTGTGTGTGTGTGTGTGTGTGTGTGTGTGTGTGTGTGTGTGTGTGTGTGTGTGTGTGCGTGTATATATATATATATATATATATATATATATATATATATATATATATATATATATATATATATATATATATATATATATATATATATATATATATATATATATATATATATATATATATATATATATATATGTATATATATATATATATATATATATATATATATATATATATATATATATATATATATATATATATATATACACAGACATATGGTTCCCCTCCATTTTGTCAAATTTTCTTTTGCTCAGCGAACACAGGGGTGTTGTTTAATTTTGATAGTACAGACAACCAAGTGGTGCAAATGTGGATGTTATGTTTTGTCATGACAGGTAAGAGTGTTTGTACATGTGTTTGTGAGTTAGGGTCAGGGATAGGTGTTGTATGTTTGTGTGTGACTGTGTGTCTTTTAGGGTTAGGGTAGGGTTAGGTATGGGAATAGATTTAGTGTTGTTAGTATATGTTTATGTGTATTTGTATGTACGAGTGTGTCTTGAGTAGGGGCAGTGTTACAGGAAGGTTTTTATTAAGATAATGTGTAGGGTTATAGTTGGAGGAAGGGGCAGAGTTAGGATTAGGGTTAGCACCCATTACTGAGGTTGTGCAGAGAGGAAGATTTATTTAAATCAAAACAATGAAAACAATCTAGGGTGGGGGATATATGAGTAACTGAATATTAATCACTTTGTGATTCCCATGTTGGGCTAATGGAGCCTGTAAGTGTGACACTTGGTCAAAAACAAAGCTAGAGATGGATGTCACGCAGTCTTGGGAGTATAGACCTTCCATGACTTGGCTTTTACATCCTCATTACATGAGGAGGAGTAGTACATAAAAAGCTTGTTACTAATATTGCATCTATCAAACAAAAAGAACACTTTAAAGTACTTTAAAGTAATAATCTACTTTTCAGAGTCTCTTTTCCTCATGTAATTGGCCAAATGTTTCAAATACCACCCTATCATTGCAAAACATTATTACAGATGTTCAGTTATGAAAACTGGTACATTATTTGTCTTTAATAATTTAGGACCTTTGGAATTATCTGAGTACTTGCCAAAACATACGGACATCCCTCTGCAAGCAAGCTATGTTGGCCTTGTTTTGTGAATTAGCCTCTTGCATCTCCCTTGTATACTTTTTAGATCCCCTTGAACACTGGCTAATCCCCAACTACCTCATAATATCAGTAAATTCCATCATAAACTATCTTGTCAAATTCCCAATCTCCTTGCACTGTACAGAGAAACATTTAATTGTCCAGAAACTCAGCTCAGTATTTATTATTGCCCACTTCATGTTTAAGATCACAACAGAGTAATAAAACATACAACAGAGACCAAATTTATAGAATACATAAGGAGAAACTCAGCCAAACAGAGTAGTATATGCAGTGAAGAAAGGGTCTTTTATCCACTCAGATGAGACATGAATTCAATCTCATAAGGATTATACAACTTCCATACATCTAATAAAGGAAATGTGCTTATAGTAGCTTGCATAGTGTCATGTGCCTTTTTGTTTCATCACTCACTGTGATTTAACTCAGGTGTCACTGAAAAGTTACACGGTAGTGTTTGTGTTTGTAATACACTCAGAACCTTTCTGTTCACCTCATGCAGCTGATGGACCATGTCAAAACTGGATCTATACAAAGAGGCAAAAATAAGTGTATTACATTGGATAATTAAATGATCTTCAATTCTCTATCCATTCTGATTCTTAAGCAAATTATCCTCTTTTCATTTCAAATTCTTCCTCACGAACATAGAACCCTCCCCTTTGCAAAATCCTGAGCCCACAAATATCACTGAGATCTTTGGTTTCACATTATAGGCATCCAAGTGTTTCATCTTAGTTTCTTGCAATTAACAATGTCTACCTTGTGAAGATTCAGAACGTTGACAACTTAATCCTTTTTGACTGTTATACCAAGCCCCTGACATTAAAAGGAGATTATCTGCACACTTATTATGCTATATTAATAATAACACATATGGGCACTGAACAACTCCCTCCAAGCAGCGTATCTACCCAACAGTCTCATGTTGCCCCTTTAGAGTACTTTCTTTATTTATTTACATTTGTTTCCTGGGATAGTCCACTGGGCCTAGGACAGCCCATTTTCATTGGAGGCCTGGGGAGAAAAGCTCCACATATTACATATACAGAGATGAGATAAAGTTACATAGTGACTGTTAACGGATTCAAGTTACTAGTAAGCAACATTATACACATACAAAAATAACATTGATTTACATCCAGGTACAATATATACATGTTGATATACAATTAGATTTAGGCTTTCTTTTCTTTAAATTTCATCTTGTAGCTGATGATGTATAAAACTGAGAGGGAGAAGAGTTAAACTGAGTACAGATAGACATACATTTCAAAGTGCTAAAATTGTTAGAAGAGGTTTCTAGTTTCACATAAAGCTGGAAGAATTATTTGAGCATGTACAGAGCCATAGTTTGGGGAGGTATTCTTGCAGAGATTTCTTGAAAATGGTGTGGTTAGAAGTGGTTCTGATTATGGTGGGTAAGGATTTCCACACCTTGGCTATAGCAACTGAATAAAGAGCTCATCCAACTGTAATTCTACCTTTAGAAGACATTTATTTTCTTATCTGCGGTATCTAGTGGGGTTGTAGGGAAACATTTGTGAGGCTAGGGATGGGCAATCTTCTGGTTTAGTTATGATTTTATGTGCAGTGGTGAGTTGTAGGTAAGTTAGGAAGTGAGGTAGTTTGAGCCAATTGAATTTTTGAAGGGTATACAGTGATGGGAGGCATGGGTAGCATTGCTGGCAAACTTTGCTACTTTATTGTAACAAGATTCAAGTTTGGTTTTAGCGAGAGTTGAATGCCTGTGAGCAGGGGGGCAACATATAATAGACATGGTAAAAGAAAGGAGGGTACTAGGGTTTTTGGCTGAGTGGTTGAGGTAAGTTATGTGTCTGTAAAGCAGCCCTAACTTTTGGCGGTGGGTCTTTCTGATGTTGTTTAGGATATGAAGGTCAAAGGAGAGATTTTCATCAATAGTAACTCCAAGGAGTTTAGTGTGAGACACTACTTTGATGACAGTGCAGTTCTGAGACTGAATAGTAAATTCTGACCTATTTATGAGGGTGGATCTTTTAGGGGTGAATAGTAGGAGTTTGGTTTTGTTAAAATTAAGGGTTAGATGATTGTTGTTCATCCATGTTTCTGTGGATGAGAAGGTGATTTCAGTTAATTTTTGGAGTTCACCGGTGGTGTAGGCAGAGCAGATGATGGTGGAATCATCTAAAATCATCTAAAACTTATCCAAAAATAAAACCAATGGTACACTCAAGGCTAATCCCTTTGAGCTATGCAGCTATTAAAATCATTCTAAGTTGTTCTAAAATGTAACAAAGGGGGAAAGTCCAATTTTGCACCTAAAGTGCTGGGAAATAAAGGCCATTAAATCCTCAAGACATTAGTTAAAATCCATAGGTTTTACCCTTTAAATACACAGTAAAAAAAGATGCACACATCAGAAACTAAAAAAATGTTAATTACACGAACTAGCAACAAGAAATGAAAACAACTTTCTAACCATTCACTAGACTATATCATAGGATCATAGGCGGTTACTAGGCTAATGGCCCTGGGGCCCTTACAAGCCTACCCAAGTTAAACCCTTGTTCCCAGTAGAGTTTGTTTAATGCAGACACTAAAATCAGCACCTATTGCACCTGTCCAAGAGACATACAGATGGAACCTCCAGGGAGAATTTCTGGTTACCTATCCAATCATCCAAATTGCACTTAAATAGGGTCAGGGAGGGGCTCTGTTTAATATAAATTTGAAGCCTGTTCCAAAGGTGAGGCAACCTCCGAGAGACGAATTTATCCCTCCAGCAGGTACTGTTGATGTTGCATACCAGGTTAAGGTCCTTAGACTGAGTGATCCATGTGCCATTTGACTTGCAAATGTGCAGTATCTCCCTTAAAGTAGGGTCAGAGATTGCCTTATATGCAAGGCACAGGTCGCTGCTGAGCAGTCTGTATGACACAGAGTAAAGTTACAGTGATTTCAGTCTATCTGCATATTACAGATGCTGGAGGCCCTGAATTTTCTTTGTAAGGAACCTTTGTGGTCTCTCCAATTGCTGCAGGTGCTTGAAAAGGTACATACCAAAGGGAGAGTTGTATTCTATTATTGGCCTGATGAGGGAAGAATACAGGGGATTATAACCTTTTTTTTTTCTGGAGGCAATGCCCTTACTTATGAGATGAGCAATATAAAATGCCCTTCTTACCACCATGGAGACATGGTGATCAAAGTTAAGGTTACTGTCAACCTGTGCGCCCAGATCTCTTACCACTGAATGCATGCTTAGGGTATTGTTATTGATGTGGTAGTTTGCAGGAACATTGCCCTTGCAGAAGGGGATGATAATGCATTTTTTTGCATTGAGTTTAAGACCATGACTTTGGCACCAGTCATTAGTCTGTGTATGTCCGTCTTGTAGAATGTTGACATAGTCTGTTCCCAGTTTGCAGTCATCAGCAAACTTTGTCAGCCACAGACCTTTAGTTTTTGCCTGCACTTTGGAAATGTAGATTCTGAGCTGTAGGGATCCCAGAACTAAACGCTATGGGACACCACTGGTTATGGGTCTGCTAGAGGAGGTGAAGTCCCCTATTTTAACTGTAAAGATATTTCTTCAATCAATAAAGCTCTTATCAGAGGTCAGGATCAAACCTTGCATATTGTGCATGGGAGGAAAGCACCTTCACCGTTACGCCTATTGGTATTTTCAGTAAGTAGTAAAAAACAGTTTAATTACTGCAGTCTAGTATGCAGATGTCACAAAATAAAAGCTTTCTGACTACATAGCCACCCAGATAATAGTAATCAATAACATCCCTACAAAGCCACAGATGCAGTCATACATTAAGCCTTGAATGTGGGCAGTGATGCTCTTGCAGTAAACAAGAAACTAAAGTGCCTGCTTGGCGATGGGGGACCATACTTGTGATGGAGCTTGGAAAGGAGCAAATGTTGATCCAACCAAAATAAAGGACTCACCATTGATCTAGCAGATGAGTAGCATGCTAACTTCCTGAAACAAAAGACGAATGCTATAATAATATCACCACCTGCAGTAGGATGCAGCCAGTACTACTAAAAAAAAAAATACTGACTCCATTTATGTGCCATAATAATTTCTGTGGCATGGGAAGCAAACTGTGAAGGTAGGATAATAAGAAAACTCTAAATTCATAGTCTGAAGTCACAGGCTGTTAGGCACATTCATAACTTGCTGATTAAGTGCAAATTTATTATTCATTGTAAAAGAAAGATAGTACTTTAACTTTATCTAGAGTACTTGTCTCCGAGCAATATTAATAATCTGCAACAAGCATTAAAAAATTCATGTGACTGTTCTTGTTGCTAATGCCCAACATATTGGGAGAACTGAGAACTGCATAACCCATTCTTCACACTACAGGAAACAGCCTCTGCTAACCTGACTTTACAATGGATACCTACATCCTTCAATCAATAATTTCTAGTCTGCATAAAAAGGAGCAACTACTTGGACTTTAGCTGTCATCCGAGCTGCAGAATCTAACAGCTTTAAATTTTCATTGGTGGTTGCCAGTTTTGAATTCAGAGCACAGTTTGAACCATTCCTTTCATCCAGCCTGGATGACACATTCTCTGCGAAATCAGAGTCACATTCAGTACTGTCCAGAAGGACTGAGAATCTAGTGTGCAATATAACTGGATATAACTTCCTCTCTATAGTTGTTTTGCATTTCAGAATACCTTGTGTTGAGTCCTACTGCTGGGGGGCCCTTCTTTCTGTGGTTGAATTTGGGGTACCTCAAGACTGGAGTAGACCAGCTTTTGGTTGAGGATAGAGAGAGAGAGAGAGAGAGAGAGCATATCTTGTGAAGAAAGCATTTTGAGGCTGGTAACCTAAGGGGTTTTGCAACTTCTTGTCCAAGTGACATGTTACATACACGTCTGGAGAAGAATGGAGCAATGGTTTTCTATGACATCTTACCTTACAACAGAAAAATGCTTTAGTTTCAGAGAGATAAGTTACTTGTTTTCCCTAAATCTATGGTTGCTAGAATATGTAATGAATGTGAAAAGAAGCAGTCACACTCATGTAAATGGAGTAAATGCCTTTCACATGGGAAGTAAATCTGCGGAATATTCCAGAGCAATGTGCACTGCCATGTGTATCCTTCTGTTTGGTTACCTTGCAAAATTCAGGTTGGCAAAATGTGCCAGGAAATTCAAACACTACAGGTTCGTTTTACTTAAAACCTGTCTTTGTCTGGTACAAACCTGGTGTGCATTCTTTTTATTTTCTGGGAGGTTATTTTAATGGCAACTCAACACAAATATGTTTTTGACATGTATTGCATGCCCCATCCTTAAAAAAAAAGTCATATACCCCCAATAAGAACCAAGTGCAGTACAACTTAGTAAAATGTGTCAGTGAAATAAATTACTGTGCATGTCAGTGATTGGTGTTTACAAATAGAATACAACATCTGAAATCACCCACAACAGCTCTTAGTAAACCTTTTAAGAAATTACATGAGGATATTCAGCTACATTGTACATTTAAGATTACCTTCCTACACCGAGACATCTAATGATAGAACAAGCTAAGTGGTGGGATTTCAAAAACTGGGGAAAATAATCAATGTGTTAAAATAGTAACTGTCTCCAGTTCTTCCTTCATCCCACACTATCTAGCTGGCTCTTCACCTACATGGATGAAGAACACATGCCGATATAAGTTTATTAAGACAAGGGTAAAGAAGGATTTCCAGCACCCCACAACCCTGATACTTTCTAAGCACAGCTTTGCTCATGGCGGCCCCCTTTAAAAGTTGATACACTAAAGCTACATGACAGTGTCTCTATCATGAAGACAATGTTACAGTTCTCAATACTTATCCTTACTCAGTATTAACAAATAAAAATAAAAGATCTTCTAGCCAAGTAAGATGAGATAAATGAAACAGAATTGAATGTTACGGGGGAGGATATGAAAAATGGAGCACCAAAATGAAGATGCAGTTGTCCCTGCAGAAAATAGATGATACTGGAAACTGGGACCACTGATCTCACAATGAGAGTCACAACATGATTGTCTTCCTTCAAATGTGGTTGCCTAAACTTATACATAAGGATGTAGGGCAATTACAAATAAAGTGCAACCACAGATTTTTTAAATCTGAAGCTGACAACTTCATCAAACTACCCTGCCTGTTAATGTATGTTTTCTTTCATTAGGCAAGAAGTCCTGAAAGCAGAAATGGCAGATGTTCCAATGCATTGAAAAGATGCAAAAATTGCCATGGATAATAAGTATTTTAAATTTGTACAAGGTCACAGGGGAAAGGTTATGGAGTTTGCTTGCAACTTTGAAGAAGCAGGAGAATTTAATGGCCCATTCTGATAGAACTTGTATTTCATTAAAAGCTCCACCCCGACCCATATACAGTAAGGGTCATGACCATCCAAGGGACAGAGAACTAACTAGGTACTGGTAAAGTCTGCAAAGAACTTTAAACACATGGTAGACTAATCACCAACACATGCGGAAGGTTCAAACACACTCAGAAGGTTCAACTGTTTAGAGGATAGCATATATAGGTCTGATGTTCCTCTCACACTCACTGATCTCCAGCACCTCAGCGACAACAAAAAAGAGTCAAGGGACCAAGAAAGTCAAAAGAGTTGAGAAGGCACATGACTGCATGACTTTGAAGATACTGTACCAGGTAAATGTGATGTTTCGGGCCTCATTACTGGAACTGCACTGATCGCTAATAAGGCATCGATCTCTGTTGATTAAATCATGTAACCACACTCATCAGAAACATTCCACAGCATCAGCATTTATTTCTCTTACTCTAATAGTATCCCACATAATAAAAGAAACAGAAAACATTCTAGAGTTGAATGCTCACAGTCACATGTTTAATGTTACATCAACCTATCAACTCATGTATAAATACTAGAGATGTCCAAGTCAAGATAAGGAATGTGCATCAAATGACCACTGTCCAAACCCTCTGTAACATTTTCAAAGAAGCTTAATAGGTTCAGGAGGCAGGACCTGCTCTTCACAAGCCAGACTGATTGGGGCATAGATCTGTTACCTTACTTATGTTTGTATAACTGAGTTCTGCTATGATATGTTCCAGTCCATGGCTTTGTTTATAAGGCTAGTATGGCTGATGGGCCTATAACTATGCAGGTCTGTAGATGGGCCATCCTTGTACAGGGGTGTCATAGTGGCTGCGCTCCAAATATCAGGCACCAGGGCAGTTGGCCTGCTATTTACCAATGAACCTATCAATCCAACATTACATAAATTCCTCATTTCCTGCCTTCCTTTTGGGGGGGGGGGTGGTGGCATAATGGTTGAGGCCTTGACCTCAGAGAGTCTGACCTCAAGTTATTGACTAAGCTTAAAATGGCCTTTTAAAGCAGTTAGCCTAGTATTCACCTATGAACAAACCCTGTGGATAGGATGAGCCTGAACATTTTAAGTACATATTCAGATTGTGCATACTTGGAACTCATAAGAATACAGCCTGGTATGTTGTCTAGTCTCATGAAACTACTATTTTTAGTCTTTAACAGAGGTTATAAGACTTGTGCAAAGGTGATTTCAGAGGAAACTAAATTTTCTGGGATAATGGGTACAAAAATGTGGGAAGGTGGGGTAAACTAGCACTAAATTTGTCTGCTAGTATATTGGTTATAGCTCTGGACTGGAGTACATAATATTATCATTATGGATGAGCACAGTGCATTGTTGGACATTATTCCTAAAATCCCCTGACATAGCTGAAGAAAGATTTTAGTTTACATTGGTATCTGTACTGAGCTTAAGTCCATACTCTGCTTTTCATTTTCTAGCAGTGTTCCTAAGTTCCTTGTTGGTATGTTTCAGTGAAATCCTAAGATAGATGGATGCGGATTTCATACAACTTTTCGGTATTTTCTTTCTTTTGATATACAGTTTATTACTACTGGAATTGTACAACAAACTTTTCTATCCAGCTGTTTAGGTGCTAGTAAAATTCGGAGGTGACTTGGGTACATTTGAGCGGGATTGTTAGGAATTTTGCATAGGTCTTCTTTAAAATGAAGTAGATTTGCCATAGAAAGTCCCAACAAATTGTTGCATTTCTTGGTGGGGTGGTACCGCTAGACCAAATAGAGAAGAAGACTGACTTGTGGTCAGATTTAAGCAAGGATGAGGAGATGCAAGGTGGGGTACAGGTGGGCTTAAGTTGGTAAGGATCAAGTCAAGGATATTAGAACCTCTAATGTGCAGTTTTACAGTTTGATCATGTGCATTGGTATTAAGAAGGTCTAGGAAACTTTGACCATATACATTTTAGAGGTGTTAAAGTACAAATTAATGCTGGAATAATTGATGTTTCCTGACAAGAAGGTATTTGGTTTAATATTTAACCTCTCAATGGCATGAAGGTAATTTCCATAGTCTTTGGGGACATTGATGGAGATCTGTTCCTTGTAATAGAGCAAATGCTGGATTTGTTAAGGGTGTGGATCTCCAGGGTCTCTGAATTAGGGTCATGGGTAATTTGATGTGAGATGATGATGTCTCTGACAAATACAGACAGTCTTCCACACCAGCTACCCAAGGGCCTGAAAGTGTCAAAAACACTAAAGCCTGGAAGAGAGGGAATTCTGTCATTACATCAAAACCATGTCTACAACTACACAAATATAAATGTGTTTGAGTTGTAGGAGGTCTTCAGGTCCAGGCATTTTTCTATTTAAGCTGCTAGTTTTGATTGTCACTATGATGTCCAAATCTGATATAGGGTTTGCTATGTAGGTAAGTCCATTAGGAGGAGACTTCCTAAAAAAGGCATTATGAGGGCATCAGAGTGTTCATCCAGTATGCAGAAGCCCTGGTATAAGAGGTATACACCATCTCAGGTGAAACAGGAAGCTTATCTGCCATCTCATCCCAGGTTGACACATGCTGGACCCCTTAGGATGACATACATACATACACACATAAATTATGAGAAATCACTTTTTCTCTGGGATGCTATAACCTCCGAGTCTGCATAAAGTATACACTTTCAGTTTTGTGTCCACACACACTTCTTAAACATGCTTAAAAATAATATATAGGGTTTATATTGAATCACTGATTTGCATCAATATAGAAAAACTATTCAATCAAACTAGCATTCACAATCCCTACACGTCAAAAAAAAAAAAAAAAGACAAGATAAAAGTTTTTGTAGAAAGGCAAGCCCCTCTCTACCTGCCTAAACCCCGATACTTTAAATATATGGAGAAAAGAACATATTACCAAACCTCAGTGTGTGCAGTCTTGCACAGAAAACACACTGGTCTGGCAATCTCACTGGCAAAAATCTCCATAACTGTCATTTAGGTATCAGACCTATCAGTGGACCTCTAAAAATCTCTCATGGTTATCTACTAAGTGGTCTTCTCAGCCTTCCTGCTTGCATCTCCTTTTTAAATTCCTTTCTTATTATGTCTGATCATTCCTTCACTGATTTAAAATTTAGTACCTCTATCCACCCAGATTCCCATCATTGTAAATCGCAAAACCAAAGGTAAAGCCTTCATTCAGGACTGCTGCTCTCTTTTCCATTTACTAGCCTGTCCACTGAATTACATTTCCCTTCTTATTGGTGTCAGTAGGGAAGAGGCAGTTGCTTCTTGGACCCCAGGAAGGTAAGACACCTCCATCTTGTTAGACCACCAGCTTTCTAGCCAACTGCCAATCTATCATCTCTAAACCTACAAGTCAATGGCAATAAGCACCACCCAAAAGATAATATTCAAAATATTCTCTGCCTCCTTCTGCTTTCCGTGCTAGTCCTTCTTGGTCCCACGATCTATCACTCATTGCCTTTTTTCCCACATGAAAGTTTATTACTTAACTGAACATTATCAATTTTACATGTACATTCCACACCCATTTGAATACATTATAAAACAGCTAACCAAAGTTTCTTTGAGTAGGCGAGCCTGTTCTTTCAAAAATTTTTGTTATAAATCCATCTATTGCCTTCTTGTGAAAATTTTTACTTATTATTCCTCTCTTTATCACGTTTTTCACATTTATGTCTAACATTCTTATTGATATGTCCTGCTAAGCAAAGCCAGACATTCAACAATCAACTATATTCCAAAAAACACTGCTACTAGGCTACCATCTATTACTAGAAAAAATATATATGCTTTCTGGAAATATCATTACCATTTCTAACTGCATTAAAAACTTCACTGTATAACAAGAGTCGCTTTGCAGTTTTATTATAATTGCTCAAGTACTGCCAATTAAATTGATCCACACACACACAATTCAATGTTAGTTCACATATTTTATACTTTATTTGGTCTCCTTTCTCTCTCTCTCTACATATATATATATCCAGAAATTTGGTGGTCTTTTGCTCAGTTTTCTTGTGTTATGTATATCTGTACTTTCCTTTTCTGCTCCACATCTATATCGTTTCTTGTCCTTGTTTTGTTTCTTGTCTTTTTGTTTTCTGTTGAGAAATGAGACAACTTCTACAACCTCACCTTTGCCCATTTGTTGTTGTTTTCCCATCAGATAAAATCACATTTATTAATCCAAGCAATGCAATGCCATAAAATACCTGGTGGCTGTCTGGTTGTCTAGGCTCTCAACCTTCTTCAGCATTTTCATAACCATAACATTCACCTTCATTTATTAGCTTAGGTTTTACTCCAACTTCACAGAAAACTGCATATTTTTTTTCTTATTTTCATTCAATAGGCAAAGTGTAGCAGTTACCAAGCAGTTCATTGCCAAATGGGCTGACTTGTTTATCACTATATCATAGACCTCTGTTCCAGGTATAGAGTGCACTTTGGCACATCATGGCTACATGATGGTGCCTGGTTTGACACCCATGTCTCAAAAGGACACAGGCATCATGTAAATGGTTTACCTCCTAGGCCCTTGCTTGTATATGTTTCATTTCCCAAGGCCCTGCTTACACTTATCAAGGGTAGCAGAACTTGTCAAAGATTTGGGATGCATGGCTAAGCTCATAATGGACCTTGTGGTCATAAGTCAGGTCCATACCTATGAACCTGTGAACCTATTTCATGCTCCTCTAACCAGATAAGTTTGTGTTAAAGCTCTTACCACACCCTTTGTGGCTTTGAAATTTGACTGAAAATTTTGTCCAAGTGTTCCACCAACTCCAGTATATCCTTTGAAATACTTTATACCAGATATTTGGATACTTACCACATCAGCTGATTTTTGAGAGGAACTTTGTCAGTTGGTAATTTTTTGACCACCTCTGATCCCTTGGTGAAAAATATTACAACAGCTATGTCATGTCAGCAGGTTTGCCTGTAAGTATTCAAATTTTAAAATTTTACTCCAGTCTCTCACTATAGATTGCTATTATTATTATTATTATTATTATTACTATTATTATTATTATAATATGACTTCCTCTTGGAAAGGGGATGAAGAAGTGGTAATCTCTGAGGTATGCTCAGCCCTTGTCCGTGTCTCAGAGACGTGCAAAATGACAGAAGGAGCACACCATGGGAGGAAAAGGTAGAGATTTAAAGAAACATTCAAGTGAGAAGGTACAAGAATGACATACCCAAATGTCAGATACTAAGATCTTCTTTTAAAGGTCGATTGTAATCAAATAGCTGTTTTTTATGCTTTTGTATATTTAGTTATATATTTTATTTACTTTTTATTTACAGAGTTGGTCCCACTAGGCCTATGGTCAGTTTTCAGTTGAGACCCAAAGAAGTATTTATACAGTCTGTGAGGAACGTT
This sequence comes from Protopterus annectens, assembly GCF_019279795.1. Classification (NCBI taxonomy): domain Eukaryota; kingdom Metazoa; phylum Chordata; order Ceratodontiformes; family Protopteridae; genus Protopterus; species Protopterus annectens. Next base: position 654,442,323 of record NC_056736.1, read on the forward strand.
GTCAGTACACTGAATAGCTTTCCCTTCCTTTTTCAGTGAGTGTCATGGAAATCTTTAATATCTGCTGTTTATCTAAGCTGCCAGCTAGTCTGCAGATATGACTTCAGTTCACCATTTCATTTGTGAGAAGACACTATGAGAGTGCAGAACCTCTCTTACCCCAGTGCTGGTCACTGCTGGAATGTGGATCCAAGCACTTGATCTGATGGCAGAACCCAGAGCCTTCTGATCAACCCAGCATCAAGGGCAAAATACAAACAGCCAGACCAGTAACTTGTTTTTCATACATATATCTTTATCCAGGCATTCTCTCTCTATAGCCGACAGCATATGTGTAAAGCTAACATTTTATATATATATATATATATATATATATATATATATATATATATATATATAGATATATATAGATATAGATATATATATAATGAAACTGCAAAGCAACTCTTGTTATACAGTGAAGGTTTTAACGCAGTTAGAAATGGTAATGATATTTCCAGAAAGCATATTTTTTTCTAGTAATATATGGTAGCCTAGTAGCAGTGTTTCTTGGAATATAGTTGATTGTTGAATGTCTGACTTTGCTTAGCAGGGCATACCAATAAGAATGTTAGACATAAATGTGAAAAACTTGATAAAGAATGGAATAATAAGGAAAAAAACTTGTCTAGTTTTTCAAATACACTGGGGGGTTACAAGTTTCTTTTCTAGTCTTTAACTTCCACATATTTTCTTGTTTAGCTGACTCTGCATCATTAGCTAGTGTTGCACCTGAACTGTGCCTGCAAATGGTATACTGTGATCAGTGCACTATCCTGATAAGCTAACTAAAATAAATAAAGAATAAATACCATGAATAGTGTTATTTCAGTGCTGCTCCAGTTTAAGTTGTTTGTTTAAAAAAATATTTATTTCTTTTGCTGTGTCTCTTTGCACAGTTAGGGGGCAGTAAAGTAACATAAACCGGTACACGATTCATCCTGAAGACAACTTTTATTGGTTTGTCCATAGCCCGTTCCTACAATGTTGCTCTGTCCCTGCCTTTTGACACTAATTTAGGATGTCAGTATGGGTGAAAACAGTACTTTTTTTTCGTTTGAACATTTGAGTGTATTCTTTTGATCTTGTTTCTTAAAGCAATATCAACCTTTCTTGATATTTTGAATAAAAAAATATACATAGCGTTTGTAGATTGCCTAAGTAAGGTAAACCATACAGTTTATTTCATAAAATTTTGTTAGTCAATGCTGTCAAGAGGTTGTGTGCAAACTGTCAGACTTATTTATGTACTTTTTCTGGAAATGCACAGAATGATGGCGACAGTGTCAATACCCACTCTGCTGTTTCATCTTACTCTGTGAATGCCTGCATCTCGTAAAAACAGCCTCATTCTCTTTAAATACAGCTGAGTGTCATCAGGATCTGTGACTGAGCCCCTTTTGTTCTGTCAAAACTGTGCGCATATGACCTATCTTGCTTGTGTACAACAAAACTTGTTTTGTTTGGGAAAGAACTTATTTCTTTCTTTCATTCTTTTCTGCTTTTTCTACATACGGCTTACAGCAATAGTTTTCCCATCAGTATGAGAAACATTCCGCTTCATCAGCTCAAAGAAAAAATGAGAGGAAAGTTACTGCTAATTTATATCCTTTGTGTGTGCTAGATTGTGTAACCAGTGACAGACCTTCTCACTCTGATTTCTGAATGCCAATCAGTCTTGTAATACTAACGCCTAAAATTGGCATGTCATGCTAGCTGGAGCAGTGAAGCATCCAAAGTAAAATTGCACTTGTGTCTACTGAACAACATTTACTGCACCCTGCTTGTACAGCACAGGTGCGGATTTTTCTAAGCATTATGCACCAAAAAAGAGTATCTTACCTCCAGAAATATGATCTAGAATTCTTTGCTTAGAAAAAAATATGCTTGACTTGTGTGTTATTTTATTTTTTTTGTTACAATTTATGTTTCGATGTTTCTCAGTATAACAGATGGCTTACTAATGAAACCCTAGTTTGGATTAAATATTACTTTTAACTGCAACTATATTTTTGTTTACAAATTCCAGATGATGTAAGCAATCAGATGAAATAAACGACATAAATACTTGTAATAATTAACTTTGACAGTGAGTTTTAGCAATATCTTTCATCTGTAGTATCTTAATCTTTATTCCCTGAATCTGTTTGAAATCAAACATCTTTTTTTTTATCTTCTAGGATGTCAAATGTTAAAGAGTCAAAATTCAATCCCTCACTTAAATCTCAGTTATTTTAATAAAATCAGTCCTGGGTTTTTATTATATCTTTCCTTCCAGGTTCGGAAATGATTATCACATTTCATAGTAAGTATGTATAGTTCCATAACATACAAGGTACCTTTCAGTTCAGATTGTTACATTCTGTGTTAATAGCTTTCTCATGACAGTCATTTGAGGGATGTTTTCCTTAGTGCGCCTTGCTTATATATTTAAAAAGGGCATCTGCAGATGTCAATATATTTCTGGACTTCAACATTTATTACGCACAATGAGTAATACCACCTCTGAATCCCATGATTTTTAAGAGTTTTTTGTCAGTTTTAAATGCTTAAAAATAACGTAATGATAAAACAATCCGGTACTTTAACATTACCGGGGCAACACTTTTAATGTGTGTGGTTATAATGCATAATTTTACATACTAAGTACTTTCCGTGAACCTGTGATTAAAGTTGTATGCCCGTATTATGTTGTTCTTTTTCTTTTATTTCTCAGACCACAGTTAGCGACTGAAAAAAAGTCTTTGGACCTGTGACTGTCCAGTCATCTAGTTTGCAAATGGGATAGATAAGCAAGGGCGCAACTCGACCCCGCCCCCCCCCCCAAAAAAAAAATACAAAACACTTTAAAAGGTTCCTTGCATGCCGTTTTCATCTGATTAAACCTTCACTTAGTTTTAACTCCTCAAGATGTAGAGGGCATGTAAATAAAATATTCATGTCACTTCTTTAACTGTAAACATTGAAGTTTGAGCAGAAGGATATACCTTTAATACAGTAAGTGCATTCTGGTGCGATGACTATAGTATTTAAGACTTCTGTCCTGGATATTGGGGGATATCTTTTCTGTGTTTTTTATTTATACAAAGCTACTTGCTTCTGTGCTTTTTTTATTTTCTCTCTCTGTAATGTAAAGGAGAATTTAAAAGCGGTAGCTGGCAGTTGGAATTCTCATGCAGCTGTTAGCTCTGAAGCGGTTCTTATTCCCTGGTATGATTTAGTTCACAGTACTATAGTGCCTTTTTTAGGCAAGGTTCAAATGACAAATTCACCTACTATAACAGGTACAAGCAAGCAAAATCTGTGGGTAATGCTACTCAATGCTAGAAGTCTAAACCTCAAAATGCATTCACTCGAGGCACTCCTTAAAATGGAAAACATTGACATCTGTGCAGTGACAGAGACCTGGTTCAAGGCTCCAGAAAGCACCACTGCATTACCAGGCTATAATTCATACCACACCTTTCGGCCACCTAACCTAGACCAAAACACTAAAAGTGGAGGCGTGTACATATTCATTAAGGATATCCACACCTCCAGGCTAGTTGCTCAGCATAATGCATCCGAGATTATCCAAGTGCAACTAACTCTGGGCAAGACCACAATCCAAACTGTAACTTGCTATGGATCCCCCACCATGCCCCAGGATTCCCACTCCTCATTTTTTGATACACTGGAAAATATTAGGGAACAACCCAACACCCTAATAATGGGTGACTTCAACTACCCCACCATTAACTGAGAAAACTACTCATGTACCAACTCCTTAGCTCAACACTTTCTAGAATTCATAAACTCCAATGCCCTGGATCAACTTATCCACACCACCAACAGGGGCAACAATATCCTAGACCTAGTCATTACCAACATGAGTAACCGGTGTTCCACACCTGAAGTTAACTCCTTGTTGGTCCGACCCGACCATAAGCTAATCACCCTTGATATCCACATCCTGACCCCACCCCCATTAAGGAAACCACAGGAAAAAAATTCTCCAAAGCCAACTTCATGCTTCTTAAGACAGAAGTAGTGAACTTCATGACACCCATGCAGATGGACAATACAGTTAGAACTGCTGAATCCTACACAAATGCACTCTATAGCACTTACACGAGTGCATGGATTGTGCTATCCCAAGCAGAACCAAGATGCTATCCTCCAAAAAAGGCAGCCAATCTGGTGATCCCCCGCCATAAACAAACTGTACAACAGAAGGAAGAAACTGTTGCAAAAGAGAGCAAAATCCCATGAGTGGAGAAGCTCACTGGTCAGCCTCAGTAAGAAGCTGAGATCCCTTATAAGATCCTCCAAAGCTATCTATGAAAACAAACTTGCCACTAATTCCAAGGACAACCACAAAGCATTCTATAGCTATGTCAAGAGTCTCGATGTCAACACCCAGATCTGCTTTGAGTTACAGCACAAAGGCAAGAATATTACAGAACCAAGTGATATTGCCAACATCCTGGCAGATAGGTTCAGTGCTAACTTTACCCCATCTCACCCCCTAAAAGGCCCATATCTATACAGGAAGGATGCAGAGTCCCTGTAATCACACCTACGCAGGTAAAAGCTGCACTCTTTAAAGCCAAAAACACAGCATTCATGGGACCGGACAACATCCCAGGCTGCGTTTTACATGAACTTCAGAAGGAACTGGCTCCCCACTTAAGCACCATGTTCAATAATAGCCTTGCATCAGGCTTTGTGCCCACTGAATGGTGCACAGCAACAGTTATCCCACTCCACAAAGGGGGAGCCACCACTGATCCCAGGAACTATTGACCTATTAACCTGATGAGCCTGGACTGCAAGGTCATGGAATGTATCACCATGGAACTCATAAACAAAGACATTGGTAACCTCCAAACTCTGGATCCCACCCAGTTCAGGTTTGTGAAAGGCAGATCATGCCTCCTGAACCTGATCGACGTCTTTGAGGCAGTCACGAAAGCCGTAGATGAGGGTAAGGTGGTTTACGCAGCCTATCTTAACCTCGCCTATGGTTGCCAACTTTTCATGTCAAAAATTCTGGACATGTACTTAAAAGCAAAATGCATGTAATTTTGGTACCCCTGTCCCCTCTCATACAGCCATTCCAGTGTCCCATTACTTTGACTATTTCTCCAGTTCTTCTCTGTTGCTATAAAAACTGTTCAAAACTCTCAGTGAGCATACTGTTTTCTGCTTTACTTCTACAATGATTACAGATATTTGGATTTAATTTAAAACTTTTATTTCAAATTTTATAGCACAGACATGGATAGACATTTGCTAAACAAGTAATACAGTTTCCCAATGAAAATAGACTTAGCATTAAAACTTTTCTGCCTTTGAAACTCAGATTCACTGAAACAGCATTGAAAACCCACATTAAAAAAATGCATCTGGCCAGTAATGGGTGGTAACTGTATAATGCTGCCCCTTTCCTCCACCTTAACACTATACCTTACCTTCATCCATCCTATAATACTGCCACTACACAAGACACACTTGGACACACAGACAATACTATATTTTATCCCCTAACCTAATCTTAACACTAACCCTAAAATACACAGACTTGTACATAAATGTATAACACCTATCTTTTGCTCATTCCCCGATCCTAACCCTACCTCACATACACATGCAAAAACACTCTCACACCTCCAACCTCACTTACTTATCTTGACATTACACAATATCAACATTTCAACTGTGTGGCTGTCCGTATCATTGACATATCTTGACATTACACAATATCAACATTTCCACTATCTGTACAATTGACATTAGTGTTTGCTGAAGAAACGGCATTCAAGAAAAATGTTGGGGATATATATATATATATATATATATATATATATATATATATATATATATATAGAGCTATATATATAGAGCTATATATATATATATATATATATATATATATATATACACATCTGTGTGTGTGTGTGTGTGTGTGTGTGTGTGTGTGTATGCAGTATTGCAGTATCATGTGTCCGTGGTACTCTAAGCTTTATAAGGCAGTCATAAAATCAGATACATGAATGTGCACATTGATCATATGGTCTTCTGACATGATCTCACTGAATACTGGTTTGGCATCCATCATCTTTATAGAGAGAGGGGTATGTTTAAATTTTCTGTTAGTATTTGACACAACTAGATTTGATTAGTACAACAGCATCCTCAGGCTTGTCGCACTTGCACTTCTGGATACCTTACATTTGTATAGCACAAGTTACTAATATTCAGATAGTCAGAAGTCTGTGACTACATCTGTCACCAGAAATAAATTCACCCAGAAAAAGAAACATTTAAAAGACTTCTTTGATCACATTAAAAGATTGCACCCCCACCAATAATATTGAAATGCATAATCAAGTGCAACAAAAATATACTACTTAATCACTTAGTGAAAACATGAGTAACACAGCATCATAACTAAAACAGTATCATAATTCAGTAGAATTCTGCTTCAAGATACATTTAATATTCATGGAGTCCTTCAGACCTAGTATCTTTAATGCTTGCAACTTTAGCTGCCAACATAGCGACTTAATATCCAATAACAGTACTTTGAAATATTACTGTATAGCTATGAAATCCACATTTTGCTTCCTCTATATAAGTAAACAGACTGTGGAATGAATAGGTAAAACTACAACATTTCATAAGTACCCGAACCACATTTGAAAGATGTCCGTTCCTGGTCCGCTGTACAGTTCAGATGTCTTCAAGAATTCAAATTCCACCTGCGCGAAAAACAAAGACTTAAACAATCAGTCATACAGATGCAAAAGACTGTTTTTGTCTTCTGCATCTGTGTGTGACCAGACGCAAAGGGTGTTTTTAAAGTACAACACCCCTAAAAAAAAAAATGTTTTTTTAAATTAAAAGAAAATTTATATTTTTCTCCTGGTATTTTTTCTGGACAATATGCTGTCCTTTCCATTTTCTGGACAGTGTCCCTTTATTCTGGACAGTCCAGAAAAATTCTGGACTGTTGGCAACCCTAAGTCCTCGCCAAGACTTTCAACAACATCCCCCATTCTGGAATTATAGCTAAAGTCACTAAACTAGGTATAAATCCCTACGTCACAAGATGGGTTGCCAACTGGCTCACTGACAGAACCCACACTGTAAAAGTTGCAGACTCCAAATCTGACCTCAAAGCAGTGACAAGTGGAGTACCACAGGGTTCCGTCCTGGAACCTCTCCTGTTTGGTATCTACTTCTCTGAAGTACATGCTAACACAGAAGGCCTCTGGCTAACGAAGTTTGCAGATGACTGCAAACTAGGAGCCGTAGTCAAGTCCCCAAATGATGTGGACATCCTACAGAAGGGCCTCACTGAGACAGATGCCTGGTGTCAGAGCCATGGCCTCAAGCTCAATGTCAAAAAGTGCAGTGTCATCCCCTTTGGTAAAAACTCTGTACCCATGAACTACCACATAGGCAGCAATCTACTTAACACCGAATGCGTGATAAGAGACCTTGGGACCCAGGTGGATAGTAGTCTCTCCTTTGACAGTCACATCACCACAGTAGTCAGGAAGTCCTTCTACATGGTACACCTCATCATAAAAGGGTTCTCATCCAGGAAAAAAGAGGTCATTGTTCCCCTCTACTCATCACTTATTAGACCCATTATAGAGTACAACGACCCTTTTGGAATGTACCTCACAAGACATCTGCAGCAGCTGGAAAGGCCACAGAAGTACCTCACAAAGAGGATTACTGGCCTCAAACAAATGCCCTACACTGACCACCTCAAAAAACTGCAGCTTTACTCTGTAGCATATCGCCTACTCTGAGGTGATCTCTGTCTAACATATAAAGCTATATCAAACCCAGAGCTGTTGGATAGGCTACACCTAAAGAAATCCCAATCCCTCCGTGCTACATGCTCTAGGGACCTAAACCTTGTCACCACAATAAACAGGACATGCTGGAGGGATAGATTCCTGTTCCAGAGACTTCCTATACTCTGAAACAAGCTACCCATCTATGTCAAGCAAAGTTCTTCATTAGCACTCTTCAAGAAAAATCTTGATGAATGGATGGGAAATAGGAAATACACCCCGGGGATCACTTCTGTGTCTCTGCTGGACAGTGGCACAGGAAAATAACTTTCTTGGGTGGCGCAAGCTATGGAACCTTGCTGGCTAGGCTTACATAGGCCCTTGGGCCAATAGCCTAGTACCTACCTATGAACCTATAAACCTATAAATGTCTCATTTAAAAAATGGAAATGTGTAGAGCATCTGAGCCTAGTTTTGGGCACACATGTTTAGACAGGATGGCATGCATTTGTCAGGATCAAGGAAGAGAATTTTTGCAGCACATATTTAGCAATATTTGACAAGCACAGGGCAGGATTTTTGCCAGGTCAAAAATGTAACAGTTCACAGATAGCAGTATTTGATGCATCTTTAATGGTTCTTAATACCAGGAGCATTAATAATAAAGTTTTTTTATTGGAAAATTTTCAGCATTCACAGGAGTGATGTTGATATTGTTTATGACACATGGTCAAAGAAGAATGACTGGAAACCAGTTCTGTCAGGGAATAAATGTTTTTACTGTAACAGACATTCTAACAAAAAATCAGGTGGCGCCGGGGAGGGCCATTTCTCAATGTTTACCTTAGCTAAATAGGTTTGCGTGGTGCACACTGGGTCTAAAAAAAAACATGAATAGCAGGACTGTTCATATTTGGGCACCGGGTTTGCACTGCATGCCTTGGGGCTTAAAAGGGGGGGGGGGTGAGAAGGGGAAAAAAGAAAAAAAGGAAATAGCAGAATAAAAGCAATCAAGTACAAATAATATAGCTGGCAGGTGAAATGCATCATAATCAGCCAGTCATACAGGCAGCATCTGCAGCACAACAGTATAAACTACGCAAACACCTTCCAGTCTGTTTTTTCCCACAAACTCTGCACCACTGGTGTACACATATGGAGGAATTTTAACCAAAAAAATGTTAGGGGCTGCCATTGCATTGATCTATCAGTATATGCTAGAGGCTGAGGGCAATGAAGAAGATAATGCTGACAACCACCATAGACTGAGGAGGAGGAGAAGAGTGTTCAGACCTAGGGTAACCTACCAAGGGCTACATGATCTGGAGATAGTAGAGTGCTACAGGGTGGACAGAGACATACTTCAACAAATCATCAAGCTGTGCTGACCTCAACTCAGACCCAGAGCCAACAGAGGGGAACCCATCCCAGTGGATTCCAAGGAATGTGTAGCCTTAAGAATACTAGCTACAGGTACTTTCCAAAGACCTACTGGAGACATCATGGGGTCTCACAGGCATCTGCAGCCAGGGTACTCCATCAATTCCTGGATACCATCCTACCACATGCTGGCAAGCACATTTACTTCCCCAACACCCATGAGGAGAGGACCAGCAATATGCATCTCTTCCACAGTGTAGCAGAATACCCGGAAGTACTGGGTGCAATAGACTGCATGCACATCCACATCAAAGCACCACCCGGTGAACAGGGTAGGGTCTACATGAACTGCAAGGGCTTCCCCTCCATCAATTGCCAGGTTATGTGCAATGCCCAGAGCATTATCATGAATGTGTGTGCTGGCAGCCCTGGAAGCTCTCACGACTCCCACGTCTGGCATTTGTCACAGCTGTGCCAGGCATTTGCCATTGGGGACATCCTATATGGCCATCTAGTGGGGAATACTGGGTATACACTGGAGCTGTGGATGATGACACCCATCTGAAATGCACACCCACCCACTCAATAATGTCATAATGAGGCACACGCACAAACCAGAATCATTATGTGTTTGGGATGCTCAAATCATGGTTCCGCTGCCTTGACATATCTGGTAGAGCCTTGCAGTACTCTCCAGTCACATGTGCACACATGTTCATAGTATGTGCCATGCTACACAATATGATCCTGCAGAAACAGCTGCAGCAGGAACAGCATGGGGAAGGGACACACAGCCGCCCATCATTGCCAATGTCCCCACAGGCACAGAGGGACTCAGAGGAGGAAACTCCTGAGACTACTCCTGTAGGCAGATGGAGGCATGCCCAATATGCCCAGACCTTAGCAAAGAGGCAATGCATAGTACACACAATAACACTGTAGGGCCCCATGGACTGACACCTCTCTCTGACTTGCACACACAGTAAAATGGATGACACACACATCACATTACCTGTAACCTACCATGTATAGGCAGTCTACTGTGTACATCCAACATAGGCAGTCCTCAAGCACCATCCTCACAACTGTCACAGGCACAAGGTAAGTCAGTCTTCTTAACAATAAATGAATGGATTAGTATGTTTTGGTAGAATATCTATGGTAATGCTGCATGTATGCAAGGGAATGGTGTGGCCTACTGGGATAGCAGCAGATAACAGACAGCTATGTGGGACACCAGAAAAAGTCTGCACAATACTGGCTTCCACCACACTATGCATTATCATTTAAGGTGACAAATCCCACTGCAGTATATGTCAGGGAGCCAACTATAGGGGGGTCATAGATCGCATGCATGGATGTCACTGTGAGGATCCCATACTCACCCCACAGACTCACACAGCATGTCAGCCATAGAAAACCATGAATGAATGTCTGGCAAAGGTCTGCAAATGGCGACAATGATGGAATACCCTCTACAGACTTACACAGTGATATCACAGCAGGCCTTGCATTTACATTAAGGCTCTGGAGGGTAAGAAGTCTGAAACTCAATTGTATGCCATTACAGTCTAACTTGTGGTCTCTAGTGATATGCCTCTATTCTCCAAGATAGGGCACAATACTATACTAAATGGAACCAAAATGTAAAGCCAGTATCAGCACAGTCTGTGCAAATGTGGCACCATTGACAGGTGTGCACCCCACCCACCAATATTCCCATAGAAATGCAGTAACATGTAAGTTTGTAGGGTAAGAGCAGCAGAGGACACATTGTCAGGGCTGTCCCAATCAACATGATAGCTTGTTGCACGTCCACAATATGCAGCAATCAATGAGCTATGAATATGTGTGAGGAATACTGTCAGGATGTGGCCAGCAGCATCTCATGCCTGTTGTGCCCTAGTGACCTAGATACAGTTCTATGATAGACAGGGCCACGTTCCATGAAATGCAGTGCCAACTCTTTTGCATGTCAGCTACACCTATGGTGGGAGTTGTATACACTGTCCAGATATCAATATCCATTACTGCTGGGAAACTGGACAGGTCATGTACAGGGGGCCACACATATGAACAGTACACAGGTTGGAGTAACCTATACATGTCTACCATACCTCCCAACTGTACAGACCTTTTGCAGAATGTACAGAGGTTTGCATCATATTTGTGGTGTCTTTATTCTGAAATAGTGCTGTTTGACAAATCATTGGAAACCATGAAAGTCTAAAGTCAGAAAATAATGAAGGATTGTAGTATTTCAGACCTCATACCCTATAGAAAAATGCATGCTAATGCAACATCTGTTATTGTATCACTCTTCTAGGTTTGTAAGGCCAATAGTTACAATGGTCTGTATATTTAGGCCTTTGTCACCCAATTAGTCATGGCTTTGTCCAGATATCTGGGTCACATATGTAGAGAGGTATGATGCCTAGTAGCACAGCAGTGCATTCTGTCACTTACCATTATCACCCCAGGGGGGTCCACTGCCAGGCAGCCTGGGAACATATGAGTGACAGAACGCACTGCCTTGCTACAGATGGCCTGCATCAGTCTCGCATGGCATACAGGCCTCTGGCAAAGGCCCATGCATCACCCATAGTGCCTTTATAGGAAATGTCATGGGGTCCATACTACCAACATAATACAGTAAACAAAATGCAAATGTAAGGCCATGCTGCTAAATGCTAGTCCCATACCTCTCAACCTCATAGAGAAAGAAATATGGACAAAGCCATACATAATGGTGGGATAAAGGCCCAACTTTGGAGACACATTTGAAATATTGCTCTCATAATGTTAGAAAGTGGATAGAATAACAGAGGGAGTGTGTATCAGCATGGATGTCATGAAGGTTGTAAAGTCTGAAACTCTAATTTTCTGTCATTATTCCCTGACTACAACCCTGAGTGATTTGCAACAAATGTGCTAGAAAACCACAATGTTAAGGGAATCTGACCAGATATGTGAGGCATGAATTTGAATACTCTGTGAGAATCTGTACAGTTGACAGGTATGGCCACACCAGGATATGGCCTTTCAGGTAAGATGAATACTGCACAACCAGGGGATACCCAGCCAGTATATCACCAAGGTGCTGGACCTTTTACACAGCTTCATCAGTCAATTGGCTGTAGCCACACCTCCAAGCTAGCCAGATTGTGCAAGAATGTCTAGCTTTCATCTCATAATATAGGTCTGTGCATCATCCATCTGGTATTTCTCTGGTAAATAACTGTGATGATCTGATTATATCTGTCAGTAGGTAATAACACAATACATTACAGTGTCAAACATTACATATGTCAGAAAATGTCTGCTAAAACAAACCCTGTAACTCAAGCAACTCATACAATAAGAGCAATAGTTACAGTACCCCCTATGTTTGGGCCATTGTTTCCCCATATTGGCAGCCTATTTGCAGATATCTTGCACAAACAGGCCGCAAGGTATGGCTGTAGCACACAGCACCCTGGACTGGAGTACAACTGTCCCTGGAATGGATTCCCACACTTACTATAGAAGGTCATACTGAGCATGCTCCTACACTTAGAGAAATGAAGCCCATGTCTGAAACCACATCAGACTATTATATCTCTGTATTGTACAAATGGCTTTGCATTCACACAACTCTGTAAATCTGTCTCCACACCCACACCCATCATACAAGATTACCCACAGCCAGCTGTAGGTGGCACATATGTGACATATCTGCATCTGTTGCGTGTGACACACACATGTATATGGGCAACATATTACAATATGTCAAGCATACCTACATATAGACATGGGGAAGAGAGGGACAGACAGTAATAAAGTGAGACACTCAGGGAGACACACACACAGAGTGAGTCATAAACAGGGATATCCTGAATGACAGAGAGTGATGTTCTGCTGCAGACAGTTGCATACCAGGTGTAACCACTGGCATGTGCCAGCATGTAAATGAGATTCATTGTCTGATGGTACTGAGGTGGGGGTTGGTATATCACATCACCTACATGTGTGTGTGTGTGTGTGTGTGTGTGTGTGTAGAATAAAAGAGGCACACACTTTACTGTTATACTGTTAAGCGCTTTTCGTTTATAAGACACAAACTTCATCAGACAAATCACACAGTAAAACAACTCATTTAAATACTTCTAACTAACCAATCAACTAAGAGTATAAACGTAAAAAATATTTGAAATGTCACAACACATTAAGAAACATTGCCACCACCCATTTATAAATGAAGGATGTATTTTGAGTAGCATTTTAAAACTGAAAAGTTTGAAACATTAAAACTGTAGATATTTTAGTACATGTTTGCACTTGTATTTGTATTTTTATTTGTTTTTAATGTGTGTTTTACTGTTGCAAAACTAGATAAATGGGTGGTGGCAATGTTTCTTAATGTGTTGTGACATTTCAAATATTTTTTATGTTTATACTCTTAGTTGATTGGTTAGTTAGAAGTATTTAAATGAGTTGTTTTACTGTGTGATTTGTCTGATGAAGTTTGTGTCTTATCATAAACGAAAAGCGCTTAACAGTATAACAGTAACGTGTGTGCCTCTTTTATTCTGCTCAGTTGTTTTATTCAGTTTGTCTGTTTTAGTGTTTTACAGTTTGTGTGTGTGTGTGTGTGTGTGTGTGTGTGTGTGTGTGTGTGTGTGTGTGTGTGTGTGTGTGTGTGTGTGTGTCTATATGTCGAAGTATTATGATGCCTTACCCACCCAGTACATTTCCCATTTCACTACTTTACAAGATATGCTAATGTCATTCACCTTAGAAGTACCTTTATAGGTTCATAGGTTCATAGGTTCATACTAGGCTATCTGCCCAAGGGCATTTATAAGCCTAGCCCATAGTTATGTGGCTTTCGCCACCCCTTTAGTTTGAATAAAAACTATGCCTATCATTTTTCTGTGCCTCTGTCAAGCAGTGACACTGAAGTAATCCCTGGGGTATATCTGCGATCTCCCATCCATTGGTCAAGATTCCTCTTGACAAGGCCAGCGAGGTGCTCTGCCTCACATGTACCGGGATTTTGTTCCACAGCATAGGGAGTCTCTGGGTGATGAATCTGTCCCTCCAGCACATTCTATTTATAACCGTGTCAAGGTTTAAGTCTCCCGCCCTTGTGGTTCTGAGGGATCTAGATTTTTTGAGGTGAAGCATATTCATCAAATCTGGGTTTGACATGGCCTTATATGTCAGGCACAGGTCACCTCTGAGCAAGCGGTATGAGACTGAATAGAGCTGGAGTTCTTTCAGTCGGGCAGCATAAGACATAGTTTTGAGACCCTTTATCCTTTTGGTGAGGAACTTTTGGGGCCTTTCAAGCTGCATCAGGTGTCTGGTCAGATACACTCCGAACGGGGCATTGTACTCAATCATAGGTCTAATGAGTGATGAGTACAGGGGGACGATGACCTCCCTTGATCTAGATGTGAATCCCTTCATGATCAGGTGGGCGATATAGAAGGTTTTCCTAACTACTTTAGCAACATGAGTCAAGCGAAGGCTACTGTCAACTTGGGTCCCCAGATCCCTGATGACTTTTTCTGTGCTCAGTGGATTGCCATCTATATGGTAGCTAGGGGTAACCTTGTTTTTCGAAGGGTATGACTATGCATTTTTGGCGTTTAACTTCAGGCCATGGCTCTGGCACCAGTTATCCGTTTCTGTGAGGCCCTTCTGGAGGATATCTGTGTCAGATGTGTTTTCGACTATGGCCCAGTTTGCAGTCATCTGCAAACTTTGTCAGCCATAACCCTCCTGTGTTTGCTTGTACTTCAGAAAAGTAGATGCTGAACAAGAGTGGACCCAGGACTGAGCCCTGTGGGACACCACTTGTGACAGGCTTTGAGTCTGACATGGCTCCAGCAACTCTGACCCTGTGGGTTCTGTCGCTTAGCCAGTTTGCAACCCATCTTGTGATGTATGGGTTTACATTCAAGCTGATGAGTTTTTCGATGATACCTGAGTGGGGTATTGTGTCGAAGGCCTTTGCCAGGTCGAGGTAGGCTGTATGGACTGCCTTTCCCTCATCAATGGCCTTGGTGACTGTCTCGAAAAAGTCAACCAAGTTTAAGAGGCAGGATCTGCCTTTGACAAAGCCAAACTGGGTTGGATCCAAAGTCTGCAAGTTCCCTATGTCTTTATTTATGAGTTCCATTATGATCCTCTCCATGGCTTTGCAGATAAGGCTTGTCAAGCGAATGGGGCGTTAATTTCCAGGGTCTGTGGAGGCACCGCCCTTATGAAGTGGGACCACAGTCGCCGTGCGCCACTCCTTGGGTACGTATCCTGAGGTGAGGCTAAGATTAAACAGCTGTCCTAACTGTGGGTTTAATTCCTCGTTGAGTTCATGAAGCACACAGCCGGGGACACCATCCGGTCCCATGGAGGCTGTGTTTTTTGCCTTAGTGAGGGCAGTTCTCACCTGGGCGTTGGAGATGTTTGGGGGGGCTACAATCCTCTGGAATAGATATCTCTCCTTTTGGGGGGGAGAAGTTTGCACTGAACCTGTCAGCCAGTATGTTAGCAATGTGTGTAGGTTCAGTAATTTTCACATCATTTTGAACTAATTCTGAGCATATCTGGGAGTTTCCTCCTAGGTTTCTAACATAGCTAAAGAATGCCTTATGATTGTCTTTAGAGTCCTTGGCAATTTTTCTCTCAAAATTTGCCTTGGATGATTTTATGAGAGCTCTTAGTTTTTACTTATAATGATCAAAGGTGTCTTACCTTTCAAGGATTTTGCTCTATCTTGTAGTAGCTTCCTCCTTTTGTTGTAGAGCTTGTTTATGGCTGGGGTCCACCAGACTGGATGCTTGCCTTTGGTACAGAGAGTCTTAGTTTTGTTTGGGATTGCCTGATCCATGCAGTCCTGTAGGTGCTGGTAGAAGGCATTTGTAAGTGATTCAGCGGTTTGAGTAATGTTTACCACTGGCTCAGGGGCCTTAAAGGAGACCACACTAGTTTTAGAAGTGTGAAATCGGCTTTTGAGAAGTTTTTCACTGTGGTCTTTTTGTTTCAGGTGGGGGCGGATGAGGACCTCCAGCGAGATTAGTTTATGATCTGATCTCACCAGTGAGGGTATACTTCTAGTGTTGAACATTTTGATCCCATGTTCGTGATGATGAGATCAAGTATGTTTTCACCTCTTGTGGGGATGGTGACTAGTTGTTCCATGGCATTTGAGTTTATGAACTCCAGGAATCTTTGGGTTAGAGTGTTCGGGCTTGAGTAGTGTTCCCAGTCTATATTAGGGTAGTTGAAGTCACCTAGTATGATGGTGTTTGGAGATACACTTATCGCTCCCAATGTTTTCAGGAAGGCCATGTGAGGTTCCTGAGTTTGAGAGGGTGGCCTGTAACATGCTACAAATTGCAGAGCAGTCTTGCCTATGGTTAATTGCACCTGGATGGTCTCTGATGCATCGTCGTTGCCACCAACCTTGAGGTGTGGGTGTCCTTTATGAATATGGACACCCCTCCTTTCTTGGTGTTGTCCGGATTTTGGGGCGGCATGATATGAGGTGAAACCTGTTAGTGCTGGGGTGCTCTCAGGAGCCTTGAACCAGGTTTCTGTCACAGCACAGACATCGATGTTCTCCATATTGAGAAGGGCCTCAGTGTGTGCATCTTGAGATTGAGACTTCTGGCATTGAGCAGCATTACCCTTAGTTTTTTCCTTTTGGTGTTCTAGGGTGGTAGGTTTAGAATTTGAGCCTTGCCTAAAAGGCACTATGGGGGTGGCAAGAGCCTTTGCCAATATCCGGAAGCCCTGGGGTGACAGGTGCAAGCCGTCCCTTGCGAAGCAGCGTGGCTTGTCCAGCATGTCATCCCAGGCAGACAGACATTGGATCCCCTTTGAATGACACCAGAATTTAAGCCAATTATTAAAGCTGATCATCTTATCACTGTATTGTGGCATCATTCTAGGTGAAGGTAGGATACTGCTCAAGGTCAGGGTCATACCTGCCTGGGCTACATAATCAGAGAGCTCCTCGATGTCCCTTTTCATGTAGTCCAAGGATTGGCTTCCGTCCTGTAATCTCTATAGTGCATGTGATAACTATGTAACACTGTCATACAAATAACTAGATAGGTAGGGGTTCTAAATACAGTCCCAGCATATGTAACAGTGGCTGTGTGTGGGGTCGTGTGTGTGTGTGTGTGTGTGTGTGTGTGTGTGTGTGTGTGTGTGTGTGTGTGTGTGTGTGTAGGAATATGTGTTTAATCCATTCTCATCCCGTGCACTTCCCATTGCTCTACTTCACAAGATCTGCTAATGTCATTCACTGTATAGGTACTGTTGGACTGGTCTCTGCCCTATAAGCTCTATGGTGTGTGCAATAACTGCATAACACTGTAGTACAAATAATTATTTGGGTAGGGGTTCTAATCTCAGTCTTAACAAATGTAAATGTGTGTGTGTCTGTAGGTTAAAGATGTTGAGCCTGTTCACACCCAGTACACTTCCCATTGTCCTACTTTAGAAGTCCTGCTGATGTCAGTTGCCTTAGAAGTACCTTTGGTCAGCCCTCAACCCTATAAGCTGTGCGGTGCATGCAACAACTGTGTAACACTATAGCACACATAACTGGATAGGTAGGAGTTCTAATATCAGTCCTGGCAAATGTGTATGGGAGTGTATTTGTGTTTATGTGTATATCTGTTGGTTAAAGTATTTTGTGGCCTTTCTCACTAAGTAGATCTCCCATTACCACACTTTACAAGAGCTGGTGATGTTCCTCAACTTAGAATTACCTCGGGACACTCTTCTCCCTATAACCTCTGTGGCACATGTGATAAATACATAACACTGTAGTAGCAATAACTAGATAGGTAGGGGTTCTAATCTCAGTCCTGGCAAATGTGTGTGAGTGTATTTGTGTTTGTAAGTGTGAATTATGAGGCCTTTCTCACCATGTACACCTCCAATTTCCACACTTTATAAGGCTGGTGATGTTCCTCACCTTAGAAGTACCTTGGGACACCCTTCTCCTTAAAAGCTCCATGGCGCATGCACTGTAGTAGCACTAATTCTAATATCAGTCCTGGCAAATGTGTGTTTGATTGTATTTGTGTTGGTAAATGTATATATATATATATATATATATATATATATATATATATATATATATATATATATGTCAGTTAAAGTATTTTGTGGCCTTTCTCACCAAATACATCTCCCATTGCCACGTGCTGGTGATGTTCCTCACCTTAGAAGTACCTTGGGACATCCTTCTTCCTCTAAGCTCCATGGTGCATGTGATACATGCATAGCACTGTAGTAACAATAACTAGATAGGTAGGGGTTCTAATCTCAGTCCTGGCAAATGTGTGTGTGTGTGTGTGTGTGTGTGTGTGTGTGTGTGTTTGTGTGTGTGTGTGTATGTGTGTGTGTGTGTGTGTGTGTGTGTGTGTGTGTGTGTGTGTGTGTGTGTGTGTCTGTCTGTCTATATGTCAAAATATTATGATGCCTTATCCACCCAGTACACTTCCCATTTCACTACTTTACAAGATATGCTAATGTCATTCACCTTAGAAGTACCTTTGGATTGGCTTCAGTCCTGTAATCTCTATAGTGCATGTGATAACTGTGTAACACTGTCATACAAATAACTAGATAGGTAGGGGTTCTAAATACAGTCCCAGCATATGTAACAGTGGCTGTGTGTGGGGTAGTGTGTGTGTGTGTGTGTGTGTGTGTGTGTGTGTGTGTGTGTGTGTGTGTGTGTGTGTGTGTGTGTGTGTGTGTGTGTGTGTGTGTGTGTGTGTAGGAATATGTGTTTTAATCCATTCTCACCCCGTGCACTTCCCATTGCTCTACTTCACAAGATCTGCTAATGTCATTCACTGTATAGGTACTGTTGGACTAGTCTCTGCCCTATAAGCTCTATGGTGTGTGCAATAAGTGCATAACACTGTAGTATAAATAATTATTTGGGTAGGGGTTCTAATCTCAGTCCTAACAAATGTAAATGTGTATGTGTCTGTAGGTTAAAGATGTTGAGCCCATTCACATCCAGTACACTTCCCATTGTCCTACTTTAGCAGTCCTGCTGATGTCAGTCACCTTAGAAGTACCTTTGGTCAGCCCTCAACCCTATAAGCTGTGTGGTGCATGCAACAACTGTGTAACACTATAGCACAAATAGCTGGATAGGTAGGAGTTCTAATATCAGTCCTGGCAAATGTGTATGGGAGTGTATTTGTGTTTATGTGTATATCTGTCGGTTAAAGTGTTTTGTGGCCTTTCTCACTAAGTAGATCTCCCATTACCACACTTTACAAGAGCTGGTGATGTTCCTCAACTTAGAATTACCTCGGGACACTCTTCTCCCTATAACCTCTGTGGCACATGTGATAAATACATAACACTGTAGTAGCAATAACTGGATAGGTAGGGGTTCTAATCTCAGTCCTGGCAAATGTGTGTGAGTGTATTTGTGTTTGTAAGTGTGAATTATGAGGCCTTTCTCACCATGTACACCTCCCATTTCCACACTTTACAAGGCTGGTGATGTTCCTCACCTTAGAAGTGCCTTGGGACACCCTTCTCCCTAAAAGCTCCATGGCGCATGCACTGTAGTAGCACTAATTCTAATATCAGTCCTGGCAAATGTGTGTTTGATTGTATTTGTGTTGGTAAATGTATATATATATATATATATATATATATATATATATATATATATGTGTGTGTGTGTGTGTGTGTGTGTGTGTGTGTGTGTGTGTGTGTGTGTGTGTGTGTCAGTTAAAGTATTTTGTGACCTTTCTCACCAAATACATCTCCCATTGACACACTTTACAAGTGCTGGTGATGTTCCTCACCTTAGAATTACCTTGGGACATCCTTCTTCCTCTAAGCTCCATGGTGCATGTGATACATGCATAGCACTGTAGTAACAATAACTAGATAGGTAGGGGTTCTAATCTTAGTCCTGGCAAATGTGTGTGTGTGTGTGTGTGTGTGTGTGTGTGTGTGTGTGTGTGTGTGTGTGTGTGTGTGTGTGTGTGTGTGTGTGTGTGTGTATATACCATATCCACTGGGTGGTGGGTTTTGAAATTTTTTGCTGAGGTCCACCCAGTACACATCTCAATGTCCACTTTACAAGGCCCACTGTTGCCATCCACTGTAGAGGTAGCTGTAGACACTCTGCAGCCCTATAAGCTCTGTGTCACATGCAATAACTATGTAACAGTATGGAATAAATAACAAGATAGTCAGGACTCTTAATCCTTAGATACCATTCCCCACTCAGGAATCATAGACAAACATACTCAGCTATGCATCAACCCCTATATCACTAGGTGGCTTGCAAACTGGCTCACAGATAGAACTCATGGTCTGAAAGTCGCAGACTCCATGCCAGACCGCTGACCAGTCATGAGTGGAGCCCCACAGGGTTTGCTCCTGGGTCTCCTCATGTTCGGTATCTACACCTCTGAACTCCAGTCCAACACAAAGGGACCCTGGCTGACAATGTTTGCAAATCACTGCAAGGTGAGTGCTATTATTACATCACCACGTGATGCTGACAGCCTGCAGAAAGGCCTCACTGAGACCTACGACTGGTGTCAGAACCCTGGACTTTAGCTCAATGCCAGAAAATGTGCTGATATCCCATTTGGCAACAACATGGTTCCCATGAATCACCACATCGATGGTAGTCCACGGAACACTGAAATTGTTATAGGAGAACTGAGAACATAAGTTGACAGCAAGCTCTCTGTTGACCACTACAATGCCATTGTGTTCACAAAGTCCTTCTATGTTGCACATCTCATTACTATGGGTGTTGCATCCAGGAAGTAAGAGATCACTGTCTCCCTCTACTCTTCCCTCATTAGGCCAATCGACAAGTACAATGAGCCATTTGGCATATACTGCACTGGACACCTGCAACAACTGGAGAGGCTGTAAAAGTACATCACAAAGAGGATCCTAGGCCTTAAACACTTGTCCTACATGGACAGACTCCAAGAACTCCAACTATTCTCTGTCTCATATTGGCGACTTAGAGGCGATCTCTGCTTGACTTACAAAGCCATGTCTGACCCAGCCCTATCAGAAATGCTACATCTAAAGAACCCAACCTGTCTGCACCACAAGCCCAAGAGACCTCAACCCCATTTCCACAATCAACAGACCATGCTGGAGAGACAGGTTCATAACCCAGAGACTCCCCATGCTATAGACTAGACTTCACATACATGTCAAGCAGAGCACCTCACTGGGCCACTTCAGGAGAAATCTAGATGAATGGATGGGAATAGAAATCCCACCCTGGTGATCACTCCAGTGGCTATACTTGTTAGACACACTGGGGACTATCATCAGATGGCATGATGCCAGGATAATCACCTATGTACCTATGGATCTCAGTACTGGCAAACATGTGTGTGTGTGCATTAATATGCATAAAAGTGTTCATGAGTGTGTAGACATGTGGGTGAAAGTAGATTGAGGCCCTTCTCACCCAGTACACCTACCATTGTGATACGTTACAAGGGTTGGCGATGTTATTCACTATATAGGTGCTTTGGGACACTCTTCACCCTATAAGCTCCGTGGTGCATGTGGTAATTGCATAACACTATAGCATCAATGACTACATAGATAGGGGTTCTAATCTAAACTCTAGCAAATGTGTTTGTGTGTATATTTGTAGGATACAGCCTTTTGAGGCATCACTCTCCCAGTGCACTGCCCATTGCCATACTTTACAAGGGCTGGTGATATTGTTCACCTTAGAAGAACTGTGGGACACTCTTCACACTATAAGCTCCATGGCACATGCAATGATGTATTAACAATAACAAGATAGATAGCGGTTCTAATCTTAGTCCTGGCAAGTGTGTATGTGTGTGTGTGTGTGTGTGTGTGTGTGTGTGTGTGTGTGTGTGTGTGTGTGTGTGTGTATGTGTGTATGTGTGTGAGAACTGTATCCTGTGTATGAGTGTGAGTGAGACTGATGTCCATTGGGGGTGGGTTTTACATTTCTAGTCCATGGTACTCTCAGTACACTTCCCAAGGTCCACTTTACAAAGGCCGCTGTTAACATCCACCTTCAGCCCTATAATCCCTGTGCCATGTGAAACAGTTATGTAACAGTATGGAATAAATAGCATGATAGGTGGGGCTGCTAATGTCAGTACTGGCAATTGTGTGTGCATTGGTATGTATAGCAGTGTTTGTGAGTATGTAGACTTATAGGTGACAGTCTAATGAGTCCTCCCACACCCACTACACCTCCCGTTACCATACCTCACAAGGGCATGTGGTGTTATTCACTTTATAGGTACCTTGGAACAGACATCTTACTATTAGTTCTGTGCCACCTGCAATAACTGCAAAACACTGGAGTACCACTAACTAGATGACTAGGGGTTCCAAACCCAACACTGGCAACTGTGATCCTGTGCATATGTGTGTGTGTGTGTGTGTGTGTGTGTGTGTGTGTGTGTGTGTGTGTGTGTGTGTGTGTGTGTGTGTGTGTGTGTGTGACTGTGTGTGTGAGAACAGTTCTCCCTGTGTGTTTAGTCAACACAATATCCTCTGGGGGTGTGGGTTTTACCAATCTGAGGTGTGTTCCACCCACTAAACTTACCATTGTCCACTTTACAAGGGCCACTGACGTCAACCACCATAGACTTACCTGTATACACCCCTTAGTCCTGTAAGCTCTGTGGCACATACAATAACTGTTGCACAGACCTGGTAAATGTGTATATATACAGCTGTACCTTGGCTTTGACATGATCGATGTGTTAATACTGCCATACCTATTATTGGCAATGTCTGCAGGGCCATATCCTGCTGACACACACTTGAACACAAACAGAACACAGCATGTGAGACTACATTCATTCAGCATTACTAACACTGATAATGCATCATGGCTGAAAAGGTACACACACTCTGAAATGTACCCATTACAAATGCCAGCTGACAGCACCGTACAGCATTACATAGCAAAACTCTATTTAATTCACCCTGTGCATCAGAACCATATCAGCATGTCCCTGCATTGGTGGTATAGATGACAGGGATGTGACACAGGTATCACCATATGCACAGGGTGTTGTGTGGTTTTGCCAGAGGCCTAGGCAAGGCCATACGGTTGACATCATGTGTGTGTGTTTGAAGGGATGTTCTATGAATGTGCTGTGCAGAGGTGGTGTGTGTCTGGAGGTGATCTGGCTGTGACGATGATGCCTGTGTGTTTGTATGCACACAGTCATGCCATGTGGCTGCCTTACACAGGGGTATGCTGGACAGATGTGGACTGTACATGGCAGGGTGTACAGTTCACCATCTCTGGCCATGGACACTGGAATTGGTCCTGGCAGGGGTTTCACTGGCACCACCAGGCCCAAGGCCAGATGGAATGCTGCTTCCCGTTGGTGGCTGCAGTTTTCTGGATCTGTGTCCCTGATGGGACCGGCCAGGACCACGTGCCCATGGCCTGCTCTGTTGTGGTGTGGACAGCACCCCTCCTTCAGTAGTGCTGGTGATACTGCCACTATGGAAGTGTGAAGGTGCACAGCCCCATAGACTCTCAGCTGATGTTGGTACTGACCTACGTCCATGTGGCCAATGCCCATCTCCCACCACATGCTCTAGAACAGACATGTCATGGTCGAGGATTGCCAAGGTCTCACCTCACCATCTATTTATGACCTCAGTATTTTGACATGTGATCTCAACAAGGTCATGTATGTCACCACATAAGCCAGGAAGAGTTGCATCCAAGACCCTGAGTATTTGTCTGGTGTTGCATTCACTACGTGCTTGTGCATCCATGACAGCCCAATACATGCGTCTGGTGACACCTCCTGTGGCACTTCCGACAGCAGCTTGACAGGCAGCAGTCCTCCTCTGAGCAACCCATCCATCCACCTGTGTGAGACTTTGCCTGCACTCTGGCTATGGCTAGTGTCTACACTTACACTTGCCATAGTCACCACACTAGCGTGTTCCATGCCACCACCTGCCACATGTCCATTATCTGTGGCTGCTGGGGATGGAGTATGTGTGGGCATTGTGACTGTGTGCAGGAACATTGTGGATGACTGTGGGTTGTCAACCAATGGCACAAATTCAGCCCCTGACAACCCCACATGTGCAGAGACACTATCATCAGATTTTGAATGGGAGGGACCATGACCACCATGTCCACATGTGAAGAGAAGACAACATATGTAAATTAATACCTGCACTATAAGGTTTGCTGGTGCACACACACACACACACACACACACACACACACACACACACACACACACACACACACACGGACACATACAGGTGAGGTGACACAAAGGCATTACACAGACCTCACAATAACCAACTGGCGATATTCACGACATAATCAGACCACAACATACACACTCTGGACAGGCTCTCAACATCATGCAGTGTAGCCCTTTCCTCTCAATGTTACTACTAATATACACCTCTGGGATATGTGAGTAGTGTTAGTAGGTAATGGGCCTTCACCTAGCACACATTTAAGCCATGTACACATTATTGCTGTTCACCTGTATAGCACAATGGCAACCCCTACAGAACATACCTCTCAACTATACAGAGTTTTCTTGAATGTCTAGATGTGTGGCTAATATTTCTGGTCTGTTCCTTATAAATCTGTGTTTGTCTGACATGTTACTGGGATGATCTGAGGATTAGTGTCACTAATTAATAACAATCTGAGTTTCACACTTCAAAACCTGCAGTAAATATATGTTAAAACAAAACTGGTTACTCTAACAACCTTCTAAGCTTACAGTGGATATAATAAGTGTAGACACCCCTGTTAATATGCCAGATTTTTCTGATATATAACATGAGACCACATAAATCATGTCATAATGTTTCCCACCTTTAATGTGATGTATAACCTATGCAATCCAATTGAAGAACAAACACATCAGTTAGGGGTAACATAGAAAGTGCAATACGTACAATAGGCTGGTTGCATGAGTGTGCACACCCTTACACTAATACTTTGTTAAAGCACGTTTTGATTTAATTACAACAGTCAGTCCTCTTGGGAAGGTGTCTATCAGCATGGCACATCTTGACTTAGCAATATTTGCACACTCTCCCTTGGTGAAGTCCTCCAACTCTGTCAGATTGCGAGGGCATCTCTTGTGTACAGCCCTTGTCAGGGCACCCCACAGATTTTCTATTGGATGTAGGTGTGGACTCTAGCTGGCCCATTACAAAACATTGATTGTCTTCTGGTGAAGCCATTCTGTTTTTAATTTGGATGTATGGTTTGGGTCATTGTTGTGGGAAAAGGTGAAATTCCCCTTTATCTACAGCTTTCTAGCAGACACCTGAAGATTTTGGGCCAAAAGGGACTGGTATTTGGAACTGTTTATAATCCCCTCCACCTTGGCTAAAGGCCCACTTCCAGCTTATGAACAGCAACCCCAAAGCAGGACACTACCATCATCATGCTTCACCATGGGGATGGTCTTCTTTTGGTGATGCACAGTGTTGTTATTGCGCCAAACAAACCTTTTGGAATTGTGGCCAAACAGTGCAACCTTGGTCTTACTACACCATAACACATTTTCCCAAATGCTTTTGGGAAATCTGATGTACTGTTCCTGATAATTTCACCAGACCTGGATGTTGTTCTGTGTGAGAAAAGGCTTCCATCTTCCAACCCTACCCAATAGGTCAGACATGTGGAGAATATGGGAAATTGTTGTCACATGTAGTACGCAACCAGTACTTGCTAGATATTCCTGCAACTCCTTTGGTGTTGCTGTAGGTCTCCTGGCAACTTCCCTGACCAGTTTTGGTCTTGTCTTTTCATCACATTTGGTGGGATGTCCATTTCTTTGTAATGTCACTGTTGCCCCATATTTTCACCACCTTTTGATGACTGTCTTCATTGTGTTCCATGGTATATGAATGTTGCAATGCTGTGGAAATGTTTTTGTCCCATTCTCTGGGCTGATTCCTTTCAACAATGGGATCCCTTTGATGCTTTGTAAGCTCTATGCAAACCATGGCTGTTGCTGTAGCAGGCAACTGAGTAAATGTCAGGAAAATCCTAGTAGGACAGCTGAGTGAGACAGCTGACCATTATTTGGTGTTAATCAAAAAGTCTCTGTAATTGATGGCAGGTGTGTACGCAAGAAGATGTAATGATGTAATTAAATCAAAAGCTGCTTCAACACAGTATTAGCTTCAGCCTGTGCACACTTATGCATCTAGCTTATTGTATGTTTTTTTTTATATAATTGTTCTCCTAACATATTTGTTTGTTTGTCAATTGAATTGTATAGGTTATAGGTCACATTAAAGGTTGGAAGAGTTTGGAAATGTTTTATTGTGGTCTCATTCTTGTATATCACAAATGCCTGGTGTTTTAACAGGGGTGTGTACACCTTTTATATGCACTGTATAAGACTAATTTTTAAAATATGTCCCTAGTTTTGGGCCTTTGTCCCCCATTTTGTCAGTCTTTGTCCAGATGTCTTGCAATGACAGGTTATGAGGGATGCTACAGATATGTTACATCTCCTGCAAATAAGCCCCTGTGATGACAACTGTGATGCAATGCAGTTAACCCCACCACAAGTGAACATGCACAATATGGCTAAGAGTAACAGTTGTGTGCATGGTAAAATGCATGACCTTAACATGCCTGGGGTACTGGTGAGCCACAACAGGGCATTCCCATACTCATCAGCTTCAGACTGCTGTCCCACATCCAGACCAGAGGTACCTATGTAGTTGTTGGGGAGAGGTATTGTCATCAGACACACATGTGCCATTGGTACAAGATGAATGCTACTTTTCTGCACATGTACAGTACAAGCTCTGATACTACACAATCTGCTGTTCTTCACCGTAGATGTGCACTTGTGTGCATTACAAAACCCCACCCACAAATGGAGTTTGACCTTACATATGCATCTAGATACTCTATGGAAGACGGTATGACTGCTACAGTATTCAACTGATGTGCACTGGGGCCTTACCTGGATGCTTCTCACCTGTTGCCTGGGTGCCACCCACCTCCATGACTTGTGTTTGTTGGCTTTGCTGGTGTGTGGTGGCCACCCCAAGGTTGACAAGGAGCTCCTCTGTTGGTGTAAGTGGGTCCTGTGTGGCAGAACCCCCACCTGTAGTGGTACGGTCTCTGGCCACTGCAACAGCCCTTTGCCGGGCATGGTGTATCAGGTCAGTTGCCCGATGCCTAACCTGATCGTATGTGCATCCATGGTAGCCCAAGTTGTTAACTCTGTGGACAAGGTTGTCCCACAGGGCAGTCCACTCCCGCATATTGTGTTGGCTACGACCAGTCATCATCCCATGGGCTGGATGATGGCATCTGTCATAGCTGCAGTTTCAGCTGCAGTATATTCTGGCTGTCTTGGCCACTGCATGTCACCTGGAAGACATAAACAGGGAAACACATCACAGGACCTCATACATTGGTCAAAGTTATTTACATAACCTGCACATCAACATTGACTATCATTAGCCACCACTTACGACTACATCATACCCCTGTCATTTATCAACACAATATAAACCTGCATTGCACTCCTGGTCCTGATGTGTCATGTTCCCCCAGTGATGGCTAGTACATTGCATAATCCAGCATTCCGCATTCACCTTTGCATAGAGGGATGACAATGGCCATCTTCTTGGCAGATGGTATGTCAATGGTGCTCAGGCTTTGCTCATGTACACTGTGTAATGGAGCTGGGGGCATATTTAATGTAGGATGCAGACAGGGATGTTATCAGCTCTGATGGAGACTTACATTTGTTGCTTTTGATTAGGCATTATAGACCTGCTCCCTGATGATGAGGGGAGGGGTGTGGGTGATGTACATATCCATCTATACTGACGGTGGGGTGGGAATGTGATGTTTTCTCTTAACCTGTCTGCAGTAGGTTGGCTATAGCTCTGTTGTGTGTGTATGTGGTGTGATTGACCACCCATACATGGTGGGTTGGGTTGTTGCTTCAGATTAAAGGCATGTGTGAGGATGGACTTGTGATTGGCCTTGGTGGATGTGTCCAATATATACTCATAGTTAGCCTTACAGTAATTCATCTGTGACCTCATATCCTTGCTCAGACATGGGTTGACTTGCTTACAAGATGGTGCCTGCTCCTACGTGGCCCTGTACAGTCAATATAGCAACCAATTATGTGGTGTGTGTATTGCTGCTGTCCAGCAAAGGGGATTACTCTACTTTGGTGGAGGCAGGTTTTAAGGGTCAGGTATTGCTGAGTCCATACAGCTATGTATGTCCACATATAGCTCTTTGTAGTGGGCATGGACACAAGGTCATAACACAGTTGGACACCTCTCCATTTTCAACCTGATAATCATGTTTATTCTAGTACCTATGTCTGTGTCAGGGCAATGCAACAACCAGTAGCTGTAGAAATGTATGTCTGTTGGATGTGCCAAACTAAGATTACACACCTATACAACATGTACAGCTTATTTAACTGACATTTTTCATCTCATGCCTGTTGTCATGAGGCTTCCAGGTACACCTACTCATACATACATGTGCACAGGTGATACCTGATATACATATCTGTTCTATGTCAGTATGGCACATTGTATTTACACTCTTGCTGCTCAGTCATACTCTCAACCTGTTAGAGCAGGACATCTGGAGAACACCACACATAAATGGGGACAATGGCCCAACATTACTGGCACTTTATTAATATTGCTGTAACACACTTAAGTCAGTTAATAGCACAGTAGGCTTTGCATTCACAGAAGTACCCTGGAGGATGTCCAACACACATATGTATGCTATTATGTTCTAATGGCAGTCTTCACAGATTTGCCACTGATTTACCAGACATAACACAACTCTATGAGTAAACAACTACAAATATGAGGCACACATATGGTCAGTGTGCATAACACTGGACAGGTGAATGGTATGAGCTCAGTATATCACATGCAGTTCAA
This sequence comes from Protopterus annectens, assembly GCF_019279795.1. Classification (NCBI taxonomy): domain Eukaryota; kingdom Metazoa; phylum Chordata; order Ceratodontiformes; family Protopteridae; genus Protopterus; species Protopterus annectens. Next base: position 654,471,521 of record NC_056736.1, read on the forward strand.
CACACATGTCTGCAACAGTAGTTTACTATGCACATACCCTGTATAGGTCTCTTAGATTTCTGGAACAAGCATGTGTATCATAGTTGTATTCACAAGTAACATATGGATATTTACCACAACCCACTAGCTGGCCTAGTAGTGTCACAGTCAGTATTGTTCAACAGACACTCCAGTAATAGTCATATGTGAGACATCTTTTCCTGGGGGTGACTCAGGGGCCTGAGCTGTGATCTATGTCACTGCAGACAGACCCAGGTGCTATGGCCGTAGGTGATGATCAGCAATATATCAGTAGAGCAAGTCTTGTTGAGAAATATTTGTTAAACTTCCTATTTCCCATTATTACATGCCCCCTACTGCATTCCATTACATGCTTACTTGATTGACATACCTTATTTTTTTCTCTAGTATAGTTGGTTTGCTTCCAATTTCTGTTTGTTTGTTTTATTTGTCTGTCTGTCTGTCTCTCTCTCTCTCAGAGATGTCGGGCATACATCTGTTTTGCATAGGCAGCAGCTTGCCTTTTGTAAGTAATGCTCAAAAGCAGCTGATGGCCTGTGCAACAATTGGTGTCCGCCACTTGCTAATTGCATGCAGAACAGCTATGCTGTTATTCCTATAGCCAATGGCATGGCAACACACTCCTATAATTGAGTACTTCATGTGGGCATTGGGCCTTTTCCTTGCCTGTGAGGAGGACATCATGGAGGTGTGTAAACAACAGCATCACAGAGGGTAGTTGGAAATACCTCTTACAACAAAAAAATGTGGAGACAGCCCAACAAAATGGAGGAGAAGGTTACAGACCTAGGGACAGACTGTAAATATTGCTGTGATCCAGTTTGAATAATGCTAGTTTAACAGGGTTTGTGTGGACATGGATTTTCTGCATGATATTAAGTCTGACAGTGTTATGTGGTTGACATAACTCTCAACTCTAGGGCTGTCCACAGAATGGCCAGAGGTTTAACTCCTGTGTTTGGTCTGTTCCTCTGACAGTTTTTGTCCTTGGCAAATCAGTAGCATACTCTGGGAATTGCGGTCAGTAAATGCTAACATCCATTTATGTTTCTGACTTCATATCCCTCTGAATATATATGGTACAACAAACCATGTAACACCAGCAACTTTCTTAGTTTATAACAGCAATATTCAAATATGACCCTATTTTTGGGCCTCGGTCCCCCAAGAATGTCAGGCTTTGTCCAGATGTCATGCAGTAAGAGGTTGATAGGTATGATATATCATTATTTATTGCCGTCATTCCTGATATCATCCCAGTGATGTAGCAGAATGACAGACATGTTATGAGGTAGAGGCCATATATATGAGTACAAAGCCTGGATATTCTGTGGGAATCTGTACAGTTGAAAGGTCTGTGTACATCTGATGATTGTTAAAATGTTAGTTGGTCTGTGTAGGGAGAGGAGTAGACGTAAGTGTCATGGCTCCTTTTCTATCTGACTGTGCATGCTGCTCCAGTTTTTGGTGGTCTATCAGCTGTATATGTTTGTAAGGGCAGAATGAGACATGTCCCATACCACCTCAGGATTCCTACTACACTGTGAATTGGGCCAGTATATGTAGTAGTAGTGTGTGAGTGGCAAACATGATATTTTTTTTTCACACAGTCGTTATACTCTACTGTTCATTTGGCTTACCGGTATTTCACTGTGACTGTGGTGAAATTGGTTGTGGGTATACACTTTCACACTGGTGTCTGTTTCTCACTACTGTTACATTCTTGTAGTGCCCGATATATTTGCAAACACATGTGTGATTCCCCATAGCTAATTTGGGGTAATGTTGGGTCAGTCTGACTGTATTTTGGATGGTGCTTGGTGACATGCTTAGCAGCTCGGTGTGGTTTCTCTCATGTTATGTTATGTCCAGATTTGCATAGGATGTCTGGTTGTCTGGCTCATATCTTTGGTCTGCCCCCCATAACTGTTGTGTATTTGTGACAAATCAGTGGGATGATGTGAGGATTTCAGTCACTAACTAATGAGAAGCAATTGAGTCTTGGACTTGCTATTTCAGTCAATATATGTTAGAAAAGACAGTGTTACTGCAGCAACTGTCTTAGCTTATCTACTCAAGTATTTCAGATATGTCCCTATGTTCATGCCCCCCCCCCAACCACTTTGTCAGGCTTGGTCCAAATTCATTGCAATAAGGGGTTCTCTGAATTGTTTCAGAATGTCCAGGTTTATTGCTCATATTTTTGGAATGTTCCACAAATCATTTGTATTTCTCTGGTAAATCATTGTGATGATCTGAGGATTCCTGTCAGTAAATGATGACAAATATTTCAGTGTCAGACCTCATATACTTCAGAAAATGTATCCTGAAAAAACCCTGTTACTCTTCCAGCTGTCTACATTTCTAATGGCAATATATAAAGTACCTCCCCTACGTTTGGCCCATTGTCCGCCCATTTTGACAGCCTTTGCCCAGATGTCTTGCAATAAGAGGTTGAGAGGTGTATATATATATATATATATATATATATATATATATATATATATATATATATACATATATATATATATATATATATATATATATATAATTAGGGCTTCAATGGCGTGGCGTTATTACACTAATCGGCGAGCAGGTGATATCTAGACAGCAGGTTTGCTTTGGAGTTGGTATCTAAAGTTTCTGCTAAAATATGGCAGTCAGTCCTGATTTTAAGGTGTTTATGGACAGTTTATCAGCAGATAAGGATGATTGTTCATGTTTTACTAAAATAAATTTCTACTGGGACTAATTTGGCGACAGGTGAACATTTGGACATGCAGGAACAATTTAAACACCTTACAGATATTTCTAAAAAGGTATGTTCATTGGTTTGGCATGTTAAGCTTTTATAGGCTTATTTACGGGCTAAAATTGTGCCACGTGGATTAAGGGTTTATGTTGATCCTGGGTTGGGCACTGAGGATGTTGAATTTATGAAAAAATGGTGAGCAATTCAATTAACAGCGTCCAGTATGTTTATACATTTGCTGGTTGAACATTATGAAAAGCAGTTGCCTGATCTATTTTCCAAGTTAGAAGCATGCCACGAACACACCAGTACCTTTATTGATACAGTCCATTATGATTAACTATTTGCCCAATTTTTGGTTGAGACCGATAAATATGATAAAGAATTACAAGGGTGCAAGATGAAAAAATATCAGAGGGATATGAATGACTTTAAAAAATGATACTGTATTTTCGTGGAAGAAACAGAAACGAGGGGTACATTTTTCAGATACAAAGGAACTTAATAGCAGGGGCGGCTCGTGCTATCGGACTGCCGGACTGCAGCCCTCCCACCTACAAAAACACACAAAAAAAAATCTTTAAAACAAAAAAGCAGAAGTCCCAACTCCTCTGTGCAGTTGAAGACTTCAGACTGCCTTTATCAGCAGTCCGGATAGAGAAACACAGGTACCCAGCAAACGTCCGCACAGAAGAGAAGGTCCAGACTGTTTCAGACTGAGAGAGGTGAGCTGCTCTCATGGGACATATTGCACAGTGTGTGTGCGTAAAATGCCACAGTTACTATATACTATTGGCTAGAGAGAAAATAGTGGTGGATAGAGATACTTAGGCTTGAACCCTGTACCTTGGACGCAGGTGGCAAAGACCTGAATTCCCTCTCCACCACCATTTCTAAAAAAAATTTGCAGATTTTTGCCTCATATTTGTTCTGTTCCTCATAAAATCTGTGGTTTCTGTATCTACATTTTTCCTTGCAGAGTTTCTAGCGTAGTGGTGCACTGGTAGCATTGCTGCCTAACAACTACATGTTCTCTGGTTTGATTCTTGGCTGGGGTGCCTCCTGTGTGAAATTGTTCTAGCAGTTGTCTAAGTTTATAACATGGATATTTGAAATTTGTCCCTGTTTTTGGGACTGTATTCCCCCAATATTGGCTTTGTCCAGGTATTTTGTGCTAAGGTTGAGAGTTATCTATGGTGGGAACTGTATTCATTGAATGTTTGGGGGCTGTACCCCCCCCCATTACTGGCTTTGTCCACATGTTTTTTGCTAAGAGGTTGAGAGCTATAGTGAGAACTGAATTCACTGAATATGTTTGGGGGCTGTATTCCCCCCATTATTGGCTTTGTTCAGGTGTTTTGTGCCAAGAGGTTGACAGCTATTGGCTTTGTCCAGGTATTTTGTGCTATGGTTGAGAGTTATCTGTGGTGAGAACTGTATTAATTGAATGTTTGGGGGCTGTATCCCCCCCATTACTGGCTTTGTCCACATGTTTTTTGCTAAGAGGTTGAGAGCTATAGTGAGAACTGAATTCACTGAATATGTTTAGGAGCTGTATTCCCCCCATTATTGGCTTTGTTCAGGTGTTTTGTGCCAAGAGATTGACAGCTATGCTGAGAACTGAATTCACTAAATGGTAGCCATTTAAGTTTGTCTTCCTCTCTTTTACAAAACAGCTGATTTGGCATAGTGGTATGTTTCTGTGACTGTTTTGCGCAGGGTCCCCTGGGTTAAAGACGTGACAGTGAAATGTATGGTGGTAACACAGCATTTTATTCTAGCAACTTTCCAACATTATACAAGCAATGTTTAAAATGTGTCCCTGGTTTTTGGGCTTTTGCCCCCCCCCCAATAAATTTCGTCTTTTTCCAGATTTATTGTGCTGCAAAGTTCAGAGATGCAACTGCATGTCGAGTAGATTTTACAAGGAGCTGAGAGCTGCAGGGGAACAAAACGTTAGTGCTACTTATTCAAAGTCTGCTGGCATTAATAGCACAACAGGTAGTATACTTTCTTTTGAAGCAGAAGGCCATGGGTTCTACTCCCACAGTAGATAGAGGCAATGCTGATACTGTACTGTGTTTTAAAGTGGGTGGATGCTGCAGTCCTTTTTGGCAAAGATACCTAGAGTAGCAACTATGAACCTGAATCTGTTATCAGTTTGCCATACAGTCCCTATTGCTATATTACTAGCTTATCATTTTTTTTAATGCATGCAACATAGGCAATTTATTCCTCAAAGGCAACAGGCACTTTATTTGTAGATGAATAAACAGTGACATATAAAGTTGTTTGTTAGCAGAAACCTCTTTATTGTTACAGATTTCTTTAATGTGGTATTATTTAGATGACTTTTACTACTTTAGAGATTGTGCATATTTACTGATACTGGTGGACTGTAGAAGGTTGAGTAGACTTTTATGATGGAAATGGTCTGAATTGGGTAGATTTGTCATTGGTACATGCATTTTGTTTCATTGTTTACTGGAAAAATGTTCAAAACAATAAATTTAAAATGCTGTCTAACAACTGTACTGTATTGTACAAGGAATATAATTTAGTAGAATCAGGAAGGTGTATCAAAGAGCACATGTATGTTTCATGTGCAAGGGGCCTATGATTTGAAAACAGCCCAGAGTTAATCTTTATCTGCCACTGGTAAAATGTATTTTCTTTGAATCTGGGTTTCAATGCTGTTTTATTGAATGTGAGTTTCAAGGGCAGAGAAGTTTTTAATGCTAAGCCTGTTTTCATTGTGAGACTGCAATGCTTTGTTTAGCAGATGTCTTAGTGTTTGTGCTATAAAATGCAAAATAAAACTTTCAAATGAAATCTAAATCATCAGAGAAGTAAAGCAGTATGCACATTAGTGTTTATGGTAAATGGAGTGAAATAGCCAAGTAATGGATCATTGGAATGGCTGCAGGGTGGAGGGCTCCATTCGACCATGATTTTGTGAGGGGGAAGGGCGGCAAACTCAAAGACAGCCCCAGCTGAACTATACCTCCCAACTGTCCAGATTTTCACAGAATTAATAGATTTTTGCTTCTTATTTTTGGTTTGTTTCTCATAATATTTGTGGTTTTCTCATTTAGGAATTAAGTCACTAAATAATGACACACTGAGTTTCAGACTTCACAACCTTCAGAAAAATGCATGCTAAAGTAAGACCTGTTCTATCAACTGTCTCAGTTTATACAAGAGCAATCTTTAGCACTGTTTATATGTTCCCCCAATATATTTGGCCTTGTCCAGATTTATTGCATTAACAGTTTGAGAGGTACATGCAAATAAATTGCTTTATAGAATTAGGCATAGCCAAACCTCTCAACTGTCCCCGAATTTGGCTCAGAATGTTGCTCTTCCCCTAATAATCCCTCCGCAAAATAGCAATTTTGGAAGAAAACATGGAGGGTTTACAATTAAGAAATAACTGTAATAATCCGAGTTATAGATTACTTTTATTTCAGAAATGCATGTAGATTCTTTTATTTTGTCAGCTGCTCAAGTTAGCAGTACTATTATTAAACAAGTGTCCCTTCTTTGACAGGTTCTCAGCTGTATTGTGTGGCTATTTTATATTTTTGCATCACATTTTTAGTCCATTTTTCATAAAATTGTTTTTTTGGCAAATTAGTGGTAAATCATTAAAGACTGAAGTTAGAAAATAATGACAGACATTTGAGTTTCAGATTTCATATCCTTCAGAAAATTCATACCAATGCAAGACCTACTATTCTATTATCTTTCTAAGTTTATAAGAGCAATATTTAAAAATTGTCCTTATTTTTGGGCCTTTGTCCCACTTCTATGTATGGCTTTGCTCTGAGGGTGAGAGGTATGACAAATGTGTCAGGGCCATCACAGTCAGCCAGAGACATTTCAAATTGTGACATACTTGTTGCACCCCGCTCCCCCATGTAGTGACTCTGGATGTGTCCAAGCAAGGCAAGGAGCAGTTATGCAGTATAAATGTGCAGGGTATCCCCCCATCCAAGGTAGAGTACTACAGTGGCTTTTCATCTGTTCTTGATTTTGCAGAATGGTCTGGTTTCTGTCATATTTTGTACTGTTGATTTATGCTTATTACTCAAAGTGCCTGTTGCTCTATGTTTTAATTAGCAATGCTTTAATGACCATCAGGTAAGCTTGTCTGAGATCATAACATGCAAGTAAGCTTTAATAAGCCTGCCAACATTGAAGCCTTTCTGTTGTTGCCATGCAGAGAATACTTAACTAGATAATGTATAAACGTTGGGTATTGAAATGCATATGACAGTATTTGTAATAAAGGACAGGATTACATTATTTTAAGAAGCTCATTACACTTGTTGGAGACTTCCAGTGATCTCTGAGGGCTTTACCAGTAAACTAAACAGAATGCCATTCATGTGTGGTCCATAACCTGTACAGTAATCCTTTAAGCAATGTATCTTGAGCTTGTTTGCTTTTCATTTCTTACTTTGATCATATTTTCCCCATGAAACAAGTAGATAGTTGTCAGGCAGCAGGTCTTTTTTGGATAAGAAACATTTTTACAAGTGGGGGCATCAGAGATTGCTACTTTCAGCATGTTACTTGGTACTTTAATAAAGCTGAATATAAATTATAATTAGAACTGCAGTGCAAGGAGAAGCAGTTTGAGTTGAGTGCTGCTTGTTTTTCTTATACTTGATTTTGACTGGCATTCCTGTAATTTATTTAAAAAGTAATTTATTTTTTCATGCCTCTCAACCTTTTTGTTTCCATCTAGATATTAAGTAAGCTGTCAAGCTGCCAATGCATTGAAATATTTTTATTCTTTTATACTTCATTTGTCTTGATTGGACTCTCATAATGAGGGTTTGGCACCCAGGGCAGCATATTTAATTAAAGTTTAGTTTTTGTGGTTTTGAGCATAGCTCCTCCCCTTTCTAGTTGTCCACACCCCCTTCCCATTGACCCCACCCATTCGGCTATCTCCTGCAGCCCCCCTTTGATTTTAAGTCACCAGCCGCCACTGCTTAATAGACCTAAGAGGAAAAGAGTTAGGTCTATATTTTGGAAGCCTAACAACACTTCTAGTGCCTAGGAGATTTCCTCAAGTTTCTCCAATACTGACACAGAAACAGAGACTGGGGACTTGGGTGGGCTTGTATCACTTGTTCCTAAAAGGCAAAGAGCCCCTTTAGAAGGGGAGGTGACAAACATCGAAAACAAACAAATGGAGTAATTATTTTGGGCCAGTCTGCAGGTTTAGCAGACATGGTTGTACCAGGAGAAGTTAATAATGATGTTAATGATGTAAATCAGCTAGTTATTAACCTTACTCAATATGTGTTTACTGATAGTGAACTCAGTGTGTTAAATAATGGGTTGGGATATGTACCATCATTCTATGTGTCACATTTTGATGTAATAAAGGCTGTTAAAAGTTTTTGTAGAACTTTGAATCTTAAATATTTTTTGCTCATAGAGAAGATGGCATACATAATATTGAAGGTGATTCATTTCATTTTACGAAGTTGGGGTTCCAACCTCCATACTACAGTACAGTTAAAACATTTGAACAACTGATAGTGTATGATTTACAAGTCAACCAGGCCCATATTTTTTGTCCTTTTTCTGATAACCTCACTTCTGAGGAAAGACGAGCTTTGAATTCTTTAATGAACAACCAGAATATAGTTATAACAGATGCAGATAAGGGAGGAGCTGTAGCTATTTGGGATAAAATAAAGTATGAGCAAGAAGCATATAGACAGGGGTCTGATTCCATTTCTTATTGTTCTTTACCACTGGACCCTACTATAGAATTTAAACATGAGATAGATGAATTTTTGACCAGGGCTAAAGAACATGGTGTTATATCTGCTTCACTGGTATCACAGATAACAGTGGATTCACCAGTCTTTCAATATTTTTACTTGGTTCCAAAGATTCATAAAACACTACATGATCCCCCAGGTAGACAGATAGTGGCAGGCAGGGGATCATTGATTGAACCCCTGTCTGAATATCTTGAATTTAAATTTAAATTGAAATCTCTCCTTCTCCTGGTGAGGGCAAGGATAAGAGACACCAAGCAATTTTTGCAATTAATGGACAACTTACAGGTTCTAAATGCAGCACATCTAGGGACACTAGATGTGCAGGCTTTATATACAAGTATCCCCCATCAAGGGAGTATGAGGGCTGCTCATTACTGGATGCAGCAGTCCAATATTTTTAAGGAACCAGAAATGGATTTTTTGTTGTCCTTATTGCAACTGGTGTTGGAACATAATGCATTTATGTTTAACAATCAATGGTATCTGCAGATGAAAGGTACGGCGATGGGGGTAACATTTGCCCTCATTTACGCTGACCTTTTTATGGGGTATTTTGAAGCCCAGTATATTTATACTTCAATTCATAATTTTACATCTCAGCTTATTATGTGGCGCAGATACCTTGATGATTGTTGGGTGGTGTGGCAGGGAGACGTAGCTGAGTGGCATAGGTTTATGCAATATTTAAACAATAACAAATATGGTATCAAGTTTACAGGGAAATTGGACTTGTTTACTATTGATTTCTTGGATGTGAATGCAACCAAGGCTATAGATGGTACTATTATTACCAAGCTATATAGAAAGCCTTTTTCCAAGAATTCGTTTCTGCATGCCCACAGCTGTCACCCTGGCCACACCATCAACAATATTCCTGCAGCCCAATTCCAGAGGGTTAGGCGAATATGTTCGATTGATACTGAATATGAAGAACAAGCTTTAGGCTTGAAAGCACAGTTTTTGGCCATGGGATATACCAAGTCGGTGGTAGATAGGGCATATAAATAGTCGAAGACTACTAGTAGGACCAGTTTGTTACGAGATACCTAAAAGTTGAGACAGCCTAAGTCAGAAGGATTGAGATTTATAACCATGTATGGTAGTAATACCTTTATGTGGTTGATAGATGAGTATCTGATATGAGTGTATATTTAAGCCATGGTTATATATTGCTCTGTATCATTATTATATGAAGTACAGTACATATGTTTTCACTACTGTGGGGGTGTTATTTGGGCAATTCGTATATTTTGTAAGTTTTGGAGTTCTTGCATTTTTAGTAATGACTTTCACATTCTTAATGGTAAAAGTGGGGAGGGACATTTGCACATACATACTGGGTTTGTATGCAAGCAAGTTATGTATTTAGCAAACCTGTTATATTGTTTACATGTGTATGATGTACATGTCTCTTTAAATGTTTTTTCTAGGCTGCTACATAAACTGAGGCTTACTGCTGTTTAAGACACACACACTGATGACGCCTTTGTACAAAACCGGTCTGTGTTGCAGACTGTGCCTGGAATAAATTCTTCATTTGCAAACTGGCTGCTTTTGTGTCTTGAGTGCTGGAACATTTGGTGTCTTTTGTACTTTTGACTTTCCGAGTACCAGATGGTATTGTATCGTGCATCGGAGTGGTTTGGTATCTGATATGTATATATATATATATATATATATATATATATATATATATATATATATATATATATGTGTGTGTGTGTGTGTATGTATATATATATATATATATATATATATATATATATATATATGTGTGTGTGTGTGTGTGTGTGTGTGTGTGTGTGTGTGAGAGTGTGTGTGTGTGTGTGTGTGTGTGTGTGTGTGTGTGTGTGTGTGTGTGTGTGTGTGTGTGTGTGTGTGTATGTGACACACACACACACACACATATATATATATATATATATATATATATATATATATATATATTTATATATATATATATATATATATATATATATATATATATATATATATATATATATATATATATACATACACACACACACACACATATAGGGTCTATATTACGTGACTAGGTGATCGAACACCTAAACATTGTCCACGTAATATTGAAAGCAAAAAACAGCGAACAGCCAGTTTAACGCAGTGAAAGATTTCCCTTGGCGGTTCACTGGAGTTGGTATATTTAGTTAGGGGTGTGTGGGGGGGGGTGAAGGCCCCCACTTAGTTTGGCTGTAAAGTTATTTATTTTTTTTGTAGCCAACGGTAGCATTTCCTGGCGGCATTCACTATTTTGCAGTTTGATATTATGTGGTTGATGTTTAGGTGTTCGATCACCTAATCATTCGATCATGTAGTATAGACACACACACACACACACACACACACACATATATATATATATATATATATATATATATATATATATATATATATATATATATATATATATATACTTATGTATTTATCTTTTTCATATGTATTTTTTATGTATATATGTATCTCCATACATAAATATCTGTATATGTATGTATATAAAACTTGAGTGATTCCACAGAGCTTTTTCCCTACTGTTGAATGACTCTATTTAATGATATGTTTGAAGAAGCATCAGTAATTCCTACAGCTCAAATTGTGTAGTGGTACATCGCTCGGACTATAGTGTACAGGATCCTGGATTTGAGACTTGACAGGACTGATTATTTTGTTGCTAGGCAGAACAGGGCTAATGGAGACAGAGTGATTAAAACAGTTTTAAGCACCTTTAAGTGGGTTTGTGTGATGCTAAGCGATGCCAAGATACGGTTAGCCGTAGAGATGCTCAATCCATTTTGACTTCAGTAAGCATCATGCAAACTCACTTACTCCCCTTTACTCCCACTTACACCCGTGGTAATTCCTTTCAAAGATAAGAAAAAGGGGTCATAGGAAAGTGGTGAGAAAGGGGCATGCAGAGGGGAAAACAATATGAAAGGTAGCTAGGGATGTGCAGGACGGGTGTATGGAAGGTCCATAGTTGTCCATTTCTTAAACTGCAACACCTGTGCATTTGTATGGAATTTGGAGGTCTATTTGGACACTCAGACCCCAGAGAGATGATGTGTGGACAACAGATGTGTTGTCAAGCCAATTGGACCAGATTACATGTGTCCAGTCAACAACTGTGCAAAATGGACAGCTATGTATGGGGCGATACTTTTTTAGGGACATATGCCATTTTCTTTGTTAAGGTGAGAGTGGGATGTAGGGGAAAGACTGTATGTACATGTGGGGAGGTAGGTTAGGTAGGGAGACAGACAAGACAGATAAGACAGCAGACAGGGGTGGTGTATGACACATGCAGGGGGTAAACACCTTGGACAGGGAGGGTGTTTGAGAATCAGAGACCCATGAGCCCCCATATGGATACAGTGGGACTGATATCCCCACCTGCATCCAGTCACAACTGCATCTTAACAGCCCCGATGGTGGCTATGCTGGGGACTGGGCAGGAGGGGTGGTCTGCTCCTCAAGGTGCACCAGACAACCCTCCATCTGGCACTGCTGACCACCCAACTCAGACCAGATGACACTGCACACCATACCCAAGAACTGATGGGGGATGATGGGCTCATCTCTGCGCCCGTGCCCAGGTGGTGCAGGGCCTGCAGAAGATGAAGTTCCAGGGTGGGTCCCAGACCTGCTGGGGCCCAGTGCATTGGCCAGGTGGGGAGGGACAGGTGGATCCATTGGGATCGGCCTTCCTAAATGTGCTATGGTGTTGAGGTTTTCCAAGATATATTGGTTAGTCATGAACAAAACATTTCAAGATTAGTTTTAAAGGCATGCATGGGTTCTCAAATTAACACAGAACAACAGATGTGAAATAGTTGCATAGCAAACAGAACACATGCATAACTGGAACAACAGTAAGCATTGTAACAGCATGCCAGTAACAACGATGGCAACAGGCCACCAACAATGGTATTTGAACATGGTATGTTAACATGCAACCAATTACTTATATGAACAATAATGTAACACATGTCCCAACATTAGGTTTGGTGAAAACATACCCATAGTATATGACTAATAATTAGTGATGCAGATGAGGGGTGGGTGGAGAGAAGAAAAGTACATTGACAACTGCATAAGCTTCTATTTTTACAACACTACTGCTCAATACTGTAGAGGTCTGCCCTCACTTTACATCTACCTTTGGCTTACCTATGACATACCCATATTTGTGAGGTGGGCCATGTAGATGGACTTCTGTACAATGGTGCCCACATGGTGGGAAACTGTCAGTGCACACGTCACCTCACACCTGATTGCATGCTCAGTACATTATTACTGTCATACGTAGTGTGACTGACAACTGTAACAACAGGGGGAATGATGCCTCTTCTGGCATTCCATTTGCAGTAATGCTTCTTGTACCAGTCAGTGCCTCTTGTGTGTTGATCACATCAATAGGGGAATGTAAGAAAATGGGCAGCTTACAAACATCCATACAGCTGGTCAGCCACAACCACTGCTTTTGTTCTGTACTTCAGATACATATATCTCAAACAGTAGAGGCCCCCAGACCAATCCTTGGGGTACACTGTTGTGCATGAATCTACTATTAGATGTGTGTTCTACTACTTTGACTGAGTGAGTACCATCATTGGGCCAGTTAGCTACCCATCTGGTAACCTATAGAATGGTGCCTAGCTGTGTAGGCGTATGTATCCTGTCCACCTGGGGATTAGTGTGAGAGGAGTGGGCTAGGTGAAGGTAGGCATTGCTCACCATCTACCTCCTTGCCCCTGTGTTTGTTGACCACTGCAGAGAGGTTGATGAGGTTTAACAGGCCTTATCTCCCTTTGGCAATACCATGGTGTGTGGGCCCAGGCATTTTGATGTTGCCGATGTCCCTGTTCATAATGTGCTTGATATTGCCTTCAATGCCCTTGCAGAGCAAGCTAGTTGGACTGATGTGCATAATATTGGGTGGGTTGGTGGATTGCTCCACCTTTGTGTATAGGGATGACAGTGTCTGTCCTCTGTGCAGATGGGATGACACTGATGCTCAGGCAGTGGTTGACTACATTGTGGAATGGATCTGAGGGCCCATGCCTGTGTTCATGTGGGGTGCAGCCAGGTATCATGCCTATGCAGACCTCTGTGTGTTGCCTTTGAGAGGGCATTACAGACCTGCTTCCTGATAATGAGGGGAGGTGGGCAAGTGTTGTATATGCGCATGTGTACCACTGTGGGGACAGGGGGTGGTGTTTACACTTCATCTGTCTGCAGCTGGTTGTATATATCTATGCCATATGTGCATGTGGTGTTATTGACCACCACTACAGAGCAGATTTGTGTGCTGCCTCTGTAATTGCAGACACATCTGTCAAGGCCTAGTGATTTGCCTTGGTGGATGTGTCCAATTTGCACTCAAAAACAGCTTTAGGGTACATCACCTGTGCCATTGTTTGCTTGTGCAGACCAATGTGACACTGCTTCCAATGAGGCACCTGTTCCGTCTTGGCTTGTCCAGCAATTGTTTCCACCTATTATGCTATGTGTGTATTCCTGCTGTCCACCACAGGTGTTTACCCTACCTTGAGGGAGATGATGTTGTCCTGTCAAGCAATGCTGAGTCCATACAGCTATGAAGGTACCCACATAGTATTGTGGTGTGGGCCTGTACACTGCTGCCATGAGACTTTAGCTGTACAGCAACTTTTACCTGCTCTGAGGAGATTTATAGTCATTTGTGTACAATTCGTTCTGCTTGATGCTGTAAAGGGGGGCAGGGGATATGGTGACCTGAACAGTGATGGCTATGTGGACAGATATTACCAAAGGGGATGGCACTGTAGGAGTGCTACAGTGGCTACTCATGTTGGTTAGGACCAGGTACATGAGATTCCCACCTGCTGTTGGAGTGTTGACCAGCTGATCCACTGCATTGCCATTGACAAAGCTGAGGAATCTATGTGCATTCATGTTCATGTGGCATAAGTCAGGCACACTATGCTTGGGTATTTTTTTAGTCACCCAAGAGCAGGGTAGTCAATTTAATCCTGACGGATTCTAGCAGGTCCCAATAGGTGTGGTGAGTGTCCATAGTCATGGTTTGGGGCCTGTATCGAGCTATGATTTTAGTAGGTGTTTTATCAACTGTTAACTGCACTCGGGATGTCACCCGTGCATCATACTATTTGGCCAGCCTGGAGGTGTGTATGTGTATGCTAATGCTCAACACTCCACCTCCTGTTGCTTTGTAAGTCTCTATTTGGGGTCTATACATATGATGGGGTGAGTGACCTGGCAAGTTTGGTGTGTTCTCCACAGCTACAGAGCAGGTGTCAGCGACTGCATAAATGTCAACATCCTACAGGACAATTTACGTTTGCATTGACATGGGTTTCATGGTAAGGCACTTGATCCTGTTAGAGCAAGACATCTGCACAAAGGCACACATTACTGGTGGGCAAAGGCAAGTAAATAGTGTCACTTTATGAATCTAGCTGAAATAATACTTAGTTGCCAGCAAAGACGGTGTCACATTCACAGGTGTACTCTGCAGGATATGACATCTGACAATGAAATGTAGCTAATCTGTTATGACTTCAGTCTTTTATGGGTTGCCAGTGATGTGCCCGACAATACACAACCGTCTGAGGCATTGACTACAAATATGAGGCAGGCATGTGGTCAGTCTGCAAAACTCTGGACAGTTGTCAGATATGGGCTCAGTATATCACATAAAGTTCAACACGCACATCTGCACCTGTTGTGTAGTATGCACGTACCCTATGTACATATGTTACATTTGTAAGACAAGCATATTTATCAGAGTAGCATTCACAGGTGACATATGAATAATTACAACATCCCAGGTAGCTGACCTACCAGTGACACACTCAGTATTAGACAACAGAGACTCCATTAATAGCCATACATGAGCTGATCTTTGCTGGGGTGACTCAGGGGCCAGAGATGTGCTCCATGTCAATGCAGACAGGGCAAGTAGAAATGGCTATAGGTACTGGACAGCAGCATGTGAGTGCAGCAGGTCTTGTTGCAGCCTAGTGTTTAATGTCCCATTTGACATCATTGCATCCCCCCTTCTGCATTCCATTACAAGCTTACATGATTGACACACCTGTTATAGTGCTCAGGAGTTTCCTCACAACAATGCAAATGGTTAGGTTTGTGTAGTCATAGTCTGTCTTTGTGTGGATGGGTTAAGACCTGTGTTGCATAGGCAGCAGATTGCATTTTGTAGGTATTGCTCATGAGCAGGTGATGGCCTGTGCATCAACTGGTGTCTCCCACTTGCTGCTTGTATCCAGAGCAGCTGTGTTTACTTTCCATTTGTCAATGCCATAGCATCACATTGCTATAATTACAACTTTCATCTGTGCCTTGCCCCTTTTCCTTGCCTCTGTAGAAGACATTAGGGAGGTGTGGGGGCTACAGCTTCAAAGACAGTAGGTGGGAATACCTCTCAGGAGAGGACATGCAGAGACAGCCCAGCAACATGGGGAACAAAGCTCCAGAAGTGGGTAAAGATTTTAAGTCAATAGTGCTGTTATACACATAGAGAGGTAGCTAGTTTAACAGGGTTCATCTGAACATGCATTTTCTGTGTGACTTGATGTCTGACAGTGATATGTCTCTGACATACCTCTCAACTGTCCTGATGTCCACAGACTGCCTAGAGGTTTGCCTGTTAAGTTTGGTCTGTTCATCAGACAGCATCTGTTTTTTGTGGAATCAGTAGAATAATGTGAGGATTGTAGTCAGTAAATGTTGACATCCATTGGTGTTTCAGGCATCATATCCTTCAGGGATGTTATGTTACAACAAAGCCTGTGACACTGGCAACTGTTTCAGTTTGTTACACCATTGTGTGATGTCCCTCTTTCCAGCTCCCTGTCCCCCATGTATGTCAGGCTTTGTGCAGATGTCTTGCAGTAAGAGGGTCAGAGGTATGTGATATCATTATTTAGTGACTGCACTCAAGGTATCATCCCATTAAATTAGCAGACTCCTGGAAGGGGTATGTGGCAGTGGCCATGAATATGGTCTCACGCCATGGACATTCTGTGGAAATTTGTACATATCAGAGGTATGTATGTCTGGCCATTGTGAAGGGACTGCCAAGATTGTGTAGTAGTATTGTGTGTAGATGTTTGTTTGGCTGAGTAGGGAGAGTAGCAGATGTCAGTATCACAGATCCTTTTTCTATCTGACTGTGCATCCTGCTATGGCTGCTGGTGGTCTATCAGGTCTGTATGTTTGTAGGAGCAGATTGAGGAATGCCCTGTAACACCTCAGGATTCCCAGTACACTGTGAGTTGGGCCAGTATATGTCAGTGTAGTGTGTGACTGGGTGTCAGGATATCTGTTTGAACAGTCGTTCTACTCTAGAGTTCATTTGGGGTGCTGGTATGTTGCTGTGACCATGGTGCAAATGGATGTGGGTAGACATTTATGCACCACTATCTGCTTTTCCCTACAGTTCCATCCCTGTAGTGCATGATATGTTTGGATAAATATGGGTATTTGCCAGAGCTAATTTGGGTTAGTGTTGTGTTGGTCTTACTGCGGTTCAGAAGGTACTGGGTGACATGGCAGCTGTCATGGGTTTTTCCATTCTTATGAATGCAGTCATACCTCTCCACTGTCCAGATGTCTAGACACTGTCCAGATGCGTGGCTCATATGTTTTGTCTATTGGCCACAACAGTTGTGGGTTTCTGAGAAACCACTGGGAAGATGTGAGCATTGACATCAGTAAATAACGGCATTCATTTGTGTTTCAGACGTGGAATCTATCTGGCATTGTGTGTTAAAGCAAACCATGCCACTCTAGCAGACTTCTACGCATATGACAGACATATTTCAAAGATGTCACTATTGTTTGCCCTTTACCCCCCCCCCGTTTGTCATGCTTTTTGCAGATGTGTTGCAGTAAGAGGATGGTTATCTCTCTATATATCTATGTATAAATATATATATATATATATATATATATATATATATATATATATATATATACATATATATATATGTATATATATGGATCCCATTTGATCTAGCGAATTTACATTTCATCGAAATGTAAATTCGCGACCTTACTTTCATGAAAGGGCATTTTTTCGGAAATGCACTTTCGTGTAAAAATAAAAATAAAAAAAAACAGAAAAGAAAAAAAAATATGCAGTTTGCATGTAACATTAGTTGTACATCAACGTTTAGTGTTGATGTACAACTAAGCAAACTATTGCTGAGATTGTGCTACAGTGAGGATAAGGGAATATTATATATATATATATTTTGTATATGTGTATATATATATATATATATATATATATATATATATATATATATATATATATATATTTATATATATATATGTATATATAAAATCTCTCTCTCTCTCTTTATATATATATATATATATATATATATATATCTATATATATATGTACATACTATATATATATATATATATATATATATATATATATATATATATATAGCCTTCGATACAGTGCCCCACTCGGGCATTATAGATAAGCTCACCAGCTTAAATATAAACCCCTATGTCACTAGATGGATTGCAAACTGGCTCAAGGACAGAACTCACATGGTTAGAATTGCTGGAGCCATGTCAGACTCCAAACCAGTTACAAGTGGTGTCCCACAAGGCTCAGTCCTGGGACCTCCCTTGTTCGGTATATATTTCTCGGAGGTACAGGCCAACATGGAAGGACTGTGGCTGACCAAGTTCGCAGATGACTGCAAACTGGGCGCCATAATTGACTCTCCAGCTGACACAAGCATCCTCCAAAAGGGCCTCATAGAAACAGACAACTGGTGCCAGAGCTGTGGCCTCAAGCTAAATGCCAAAAAGTGTATAGTCATCCCCTTTGGCAAAAACAAAGTGCCCACAAATAACCACATAGGTGGTAATCCATTAAGTACAGAAGAAGTAATTAGGGACCTGGGGACCCAAGTTGATAGCAATCTCTCATTTAACAACCACCTGGCCAAAGTGGTTAGAAAAACATTTTATATAGCCCACCTAATCATGAAGGGATTCACATCTAGATCAGGGGAGGTCATCGTGTCTCTTTACTCATCCCTCATCAGGCCCATAATTGAGTACAATGCCCCTTTTGGGATGTACCTTACCAGACACCTGCAGCAACTGGAAAGACCCCAAAAGTACCTCACCAAGAGGATCAAAGGGCTCAAACAAATGCCATATGCTGCCCGGTTAAAGAAACTCCAGCTCTACTCAGTGGCATACCGCCTGTTCAGAGGCGATCTGTGCCTGACGTATAAAGCCATGTCCAACCCGGAATTAATGGACATGCTGCACCTCAAAAAATCCAAATCCCATCGAGCTACGTGCTTGAGAGACTTGAACCTCAGCACTGAAATAAATAGGACATGCTGGAGGGACAGATTCATAACCCAGAGGCTCCCTTCACTCTGGAATAAAATCCCAGTCCAGGTTAGGCAGAGTCCCTCACTGACTCTCTTCAAGAGGAATCTTGATGAGTGGATGGGAGATCGTATGTTTACCCCGGGTATCACTTCTGTGTCACTGTTAGACAGAGGCACAGTATACTAACCTCGAAAAAGGGCATAGCAAAATAAATTTAAAATGGGTGGTGAAAGCCAAACACATTCTGGCTAGGCTTATAAATGCCCTAGGGCAGATAGCCTAGTATGAACCTATGAACCTATGAACCTATGAACCTGTATATATATATATATATATATATATATATATATATATATATATATATATATATATATCTGTATGTAACAATACTTTGGATATATAATTCCCCCTTATGTTGAATGACTGTTGTGCATGATGTGTTTGTAAAAACATCACAAATTCCTATAGCTTAAATGGTGTAGAGGTATGTTGCTGTGATCGTTGTGCACTTCATCCTGGGTTCCAGACTTGGAAGTGATTCCTTTTTTCATTAATGTTAAATGACCAGAATGAATGGTATGTTTGCAAAGCATTATACATTCCCACAGCTCAGATGGTGTAGTGGTATGTTGCTGTGATTGTGGTAAACAACATCCTAGATTGTAAACTTGACAGGGCTGATTATTTTTTTTGCAGGGCAGAACAAGGGCTGATGGATACAGAGTGATAAATTCACTTTTAAGCAGTTGTAAGCAGGTTGGCTCAGTTTTGCATGGAGCTATGTAATGCTAACACATGTTAAGTCCTGTTAGCTTCGCTTAGTACCACTTACTCCCACTTACACCTGCAGTAATTTTCTTTAAAGAAAAGAAAAAAGGACGATAGGAAAGTGGTTAAATGTGAGCAAGCAGAGGGTAAAACATTATGAAAAGCAGCTAGGGATGTGCAGGATGGGTGTAGGAAAGAACATAGCTCTACATTTCTTCGGCAGCAACAGCTGTGAATTAAATGTGTATAATTTGGAAGTTACAGCCTCATACCCCACAGGGAGTGTTGTTGGTGACAGACATTTGCAGAGTAATCTGTGGGTTGATTGATTACATTCATTGTACATGGAGGAGAAATGTAGAGCTATGTATGGGGCAATGTTTTTTTGTGGGGACAGATGCCTTTTTTTTAATGTGAGAGTGGGATGTTGGGGAAGGGATGTAGGGATGTTTGGGGAGGTAGGCTGGGTGGGATAGGTTGCAT
Source organism: Protopterus annectens (assembly GCF_019279795.1). Taxonomy (NCBI): domain Eukaryota; kingdom Metazoa; phylum Chordata; order Ceratodontiformes; family Protopteridae; genus Protopterus; species Protopterus annectens. Next base: position 654,491,771 of record NC_056736.1, read on the forward strand.
TTGCAAACAGACAAGACAGCAAATAGGGGCAGTATATGACACATAAGGGGGTAAACACCTTTGACGGGGAGGGTGGTTAGTAATCTGAAGCCCATGAGCCCCCAAATGGACACAGTGGGACTGAGGTCCCCACCCATGGGCAGTCACCACTGCTCCTTCACAGCCCCAAAGGTGGCTGTGCTGGTGGCTGGACAGGAGGGGAGCCCTGGCCCACAAGGTGTGCCAGGCAGCCGTCAATCTGGTGCAGCTGCCCACCCAATTCTGCTCAGATGGTGCTGCGCACCAAACCCGGAACTGACTGTGGGTGACAGCCTCCTGTCCACGCCCACTTCTGGGGGGGGGGTACAAGCTCCATCCCCTGAGGCAGTTTCCATCTGAAGGTGGTGCACCGACAGACGAGGAAATCCCGGGTTGGGTCCTAGACATGCTGGGGCCTGGTGTCATGGCCAGATGAGGCAGGACAGGTGGATCTGCCTTCAAAATGTGCTATGGTGTTGAGGTTTTAAAAAATATATGTTGGTTTGTCATGAACAACACATTTCAAGATTAGTTATAACAGCATGTGCGGGTGTTCCAATTAACCCCATAAAACAGATTTGAAACAGTTGCATAACAAAACAAACACATGTATAAATGGAATGACAATATGCATCGTAACAGCATGTCAGTAGCATTGATGGCAACAAACCACCAACAATGGTATTTGAACAAGAATGTTAACATGCAACCAGTCAAATATATGAACAATAGTAGAGCACAAATCCCAACATTAGGTTTGGAGAAAAACATACCTGTAATATATGAATTATAATATGGATCCAGATGAGGAATTGGGGGGGGGAGACAAAAAGTCAATTAACAACTGTTTATGCTTCTATTTTCCACAACAGTACTGCTCAATACTCTATGGGTCTGCCCTCACTTTACATCTGCCTATGGCCCATAGCTTCTATAGCACAAACATACCTATTAAATTGTCAGCCTGGAATGGTATGGGGAAAACTGTGATAACTCTGGGTACATGAATAACAACTAAGCTATTTCTCATCACACTGAGCTACTGGGGAACTACTGTTTCTTGTTTTACTGGTTTCTGCCTAATTGTCTCTTGGTTAGACAGTCTGAACTTATAATCCTGTGATGCATGCATGATAAGATAGTTATTGTACTGTGCATTAATACTTTGGATTGCTACAATCTGGAAAACAAAGGTTAACACAAGGCAATGCTGGATGGAATACACTTTGAAACGTTACACATTTACTATTCAGGGTTCAGAGCTTAGTGCAGTATATATTTCACATTTCAGTTATATCTTGTTTTTCAGCTCCACTATCTACAGTTTTTCTTAATAGCTGGTTCACAGAACAACTTCAGGTAATGTATGCTGCCACAGCCATATTTGCTGTGAAGAACCTGTATACATTCTGTATGTCTACAACAACATACCAGAATAAACACAACAGTTTTTTTTGTAGGGATCTTTATTACACATCAATATTAGTTGGTCAAACTTTTTAATTTATTTAGTTCACACAGTAACAGTATACCTACTAACAGTAAGCAATGTACTCATTCTTAGTTATTTGAATAATATACTGCAAAATAGATTTGTACTCACCAGACTGTTAGTGCAGCCTCAGCAGTCCATCAGCATGGGCTTCTGTGTTACTAGCCCTTTCTGCTGCAGCTCTAAGGGAGAAAAACAATCATTATGCATACCTGTCTATCACATTCTTAGGCTAGCATTTCCTACAAACTACTTGATAGTGATACTTAGTCACTACTAGAGCATTCCATGCATCTTGGATCCACTGGGCCAAGAGCACCCCCTTCATTCGCTTTAGGTTTTCATAGTGGTGTCATACCTGGTCACCAGTCCGGGGGGATGTCAGTAGCACTGTTGAGATGATGTGTGAGACAGTCTCAGGCCTCTGCTTTGTATTGTGAGCCCTGGTACTGGCCCTGGAGCAGTCCCTCCTCATGGTTTTCTACACGTAGTCCAGTCATGACCCTAGACTCTTGAATGCTCCAGTGCTGTGCCCGAAAGTGCACTCCTTCACCTACACCAGCCATAGTACCTGCACAGATGAACTCTAATAAATTCTGGCTGTATTCCTGCCTGTGCCATTTAAATAAGCAATATTCCCACCCTTTGCCATCATTGAACCATTTTGAACATGTTTAGCTCTGCTAAGCAGTGCGCAAATCTGCTAAGCTGACTTAAACAGTGCTTAAAGAGGTAATTGCTGAGCACTGGTTAACAGTGCGCAAATCTGCTTAGCTGAGCTACCTGCTGCCTAGCATTCATGTCTAAGCAATGCTTAAACCTGCTAAGCATAGCTGAGCATTGCTGACCATTGCTTACGTTTCATTTTTAAAAAATTCTCAGACTAGTGACTTCATTTAGTAAGTGTACATAATTTACTTTACATGATATCCCTCTATGTGCTTTCATTACATTAGCAAGGGGTGTGACTATACTGTATGGGACACTTGTGTATACATGGGTGGTTTCACATGTTACTCACACTTCCATTTTACACCAACTACACTACCCTGGTTGACAAAAATCAATTGCTACATGCTTTAAGATGGAAACAACAATTTTAACATTGCTTTCCCATGTAAAAATAAATTGCCTATTTTGGTACTCAAACTGTGAATGCCTGCACGTAAAGCTAAGTCTCTAACCACTATACTATCTTGGTTTGGAGATTTTAGCTGTATATTTTTATGTATCTCCTCTGGGGTGTTTAAGCAATGCTAAGCAGAGGGCCATAACATGCACACCCACTCAGCTATGCTTAAACATTCCTTAGTATGAAAAAAATATTATATTATTTCTGGCCATCCACACTTTCAGATGCCAAACATTTCTGTTTCAGTTTTCCTACCCTGCAGGAAATCCTTGCTACTGCAGGTGTCAGGTAAGGTACATCCCAAATGGGGCATTGTACTCAATTATGGCCCTGATGAGGGATGAGTAAAGGGGCACAATGACCTCCCTTGATCTAGATGTGAATCCTTTCATGATAAGGTGGGCTATATAGAAGGTCTTCCTAACCACTTTGGCAATGTGGTTGTCAAAGGAGAGGTTACTATCAACTTGGGTCCCCAGGTCCCTAATTACTTCTTCTGTACTTAATGGATTACCTCCTATGTGGTAATTTGTGGGCACTTTGTTTTTGCCAAAGGGTAGAACTATACACTTTTTGGCGTTTAGTTTAAGGCCATGGCTCTAGCACCAGTTTTCTGTCTCTATGAGACCCTTTTGGAGGATGCTTGTGTCAGCTGGAGAGTCAATTATGGTGCCCAGTTTGTAGTCATCTGTGGACTTTATCAGCCACAGTCCTCCCGTGTTAGCCTGTACCTCAAAAAAATATATTTTGAATAAGAGAGGTCCCAGGACTGAGCCCTGTGGGACGCCACTTGTAACTGGTTTAGAGTCTGACATGGCTCCAGCAATTCTGACCATGTGGGTTCTGTCCTTGAGCCAGTTTGCAACCCATCTTATGACATAGGGGTTTATATTTAGGCTGGAGAGTTTGTCTACGATGCCCGAGTGGGGTATTGTGTCAAAGGTTTTGCAAGGTCTAGGTAGGCTGTGTGGACCACCTTACCCTCATCAATGGCCTTGGTAACTGTTTCAAAGAAATCTACTAGGTTCAGGAGGCAGGATCTGCCCTTGACAAAGCCGAATTGGGTAGGATCCAGTGTCTGTAGGTCCCCAATGTCTTTGTTTATGAGTTCCATAATGATCCTCTCCATAACTTTGCAGACCAGGCTAGTCAGGCTTATGGGGTGGTAGTTTCCAGGGTCCATAGAGGCGCCACCTTTGTGGAGTGGAACTACTGTTGCTGTACGCCATTCTTTGGGTACATATCCTGTAGTAAGGCTAAGACTGAATAGCAGCTTTATGTGAGGGTATAGCTCTTCTTGGAGTTCATGTAGCACATAGCCCGGGACACCGTCCGGTCCCATTGATGCTGTGTTTTTTGCTTTGGAGAGGGCGGCTCTCACCTGGGCATCTGAGATGTCAGGGAGGCAATACTCTGCTGGGATAGATATTTGTCCTTTTGGGGGGGAGAGGTTTGCAATGAACCTGTCTGCCAGGATGTTGGCAATGTCTGAGGGTTCAGTGTATTTTTTGTTATTATGGACTAACTCTGAGCATATATGGGAGTTGCCACCCAGGTTTCTAACATAACTAAAGAAAGCCTTATGATTATCTTTTGTTGCTTGTGCAATTTTTGTCTCGAAAGTGGCCTTGGATGTTTTTATGAGTGATCGTAGTTTTTTGCTAGTACTGATCGGAGATGCTTTCCCTTTTAGGGATTTTGCTCTATCATGTAGTAGCTTCCTCCTTCTGTTGTATAGCTTATTTATGGCTAGGGTCCACCAGACAGGATGTCTGCCTTTGGGGAAATGGGTCTTGGTTTTATTTGGGATTGCATGATCCATGCATTCCTGAAGGTGTCCATAGAATGCATTTATAAAGGATTCAGCAGATAGGGCCGTGGTTTCCACTGGCCTGGGAGCCTTGAAGGATTCCACTTTGGTTTTAAGAAGTGTGAAGTTAGCTTTTGAGAAGTTCTTCACTGTGGTCTTTTGAGCTAGGGGTGGGGGCGGGATGTGGATTTCTAGTGAGATTAATTTATGGTCTGATCTTACCAATGAGGGGTATACTTCTGGTATGGAACATTGTGTTCCCATGTTGGTGATGATCAGATCTAGTATGTTTTCCCCTCTTGTTGGAGTGGTGGCCAATTGTTCCATAGCATTTGAGTTTATGAATTCTAGGAACCTCTGGGCTAGGGTGTTGGGGCTTGAATAATGCTCCCAGTCTATGTTTGGATAGTTGATGTCCCCCAATATGATGGTGTTTGGAGAGACCTTCATATTCTCCAGTGTCTTCAGGAAGGCCGAGTGGGGTTCCTGAGTTTGAGAGGGTGGTCTGTAGCATGCTACAAACTGAAAGGCAGTTTTGCCTACTGTTAGTTGCACATGGATGGTCTCCGATGCTTTGTGCAATGCCACTAACCTGGAGGTGTTGGTGTCCTTGATGAATATGGATACTCCCCCTCCTTTTGTGGTTCGGTCTGAGTTTTGGGGCCAAAAAACATGATATGAGGTATAACCTGGTAGTGCTGGGGTGCCCTCAGGAGCCTTGAATCAGGTTTCTGTCACTGCACAGACATCGATGTTCTCCATACTGAGGAGGACTTCGAGAGTGTGCATCTTGAGGTTTAGACATCTGGCGTTGAACAGCATTACTCTTAGTTTCTTTCTACTTGTGTTGTCTAAGGAGGTGGGTTTGTCTTTTGAGCCTTGCCTAAAAAAGGCACTATGGGGTGTCAAGAGCCTTTGCCAATATCTGAAAGCCCAGGGGTGACAGGTGCAAGCCGTCCCTTGCGAAGCAAAGTGGCTTGTCGAGCATGTCATCGCAGGCAGACAGATACTGGATCCCCTTTGAATGACACCAATACTTAAGCCAATTGTTGAAACTGATCATTTTGTCTTTATACTGAGGCATCATTCTTGGAGAGCGTAAGATGCTGCTCAAGGTCAGGGTCATACCGGCCTGGGCTACATGATCAGAGAAATCCTCTATGTCTCTTTTCATGTAGTCCAGGGAGGTACGTCTCAGGTCATTCACACCAGCATGGACAGTGACTGAGTCATATTTGTACTTGCTTTGGAGTGACCTGAGTGCTTGTGTTATGTGGCAGATTCTAACGCCTGACAGGCAGCTCACTGTGACCTTTTCTTTGTTCAGCCTGGTGAGCGGGACGTCAGTGTGTCTGACTATAGAGTCACCTATTAAAAGTGTATCAGGTATGTTGTTGAGCCTTAACGGTTGTGGCTGTTTGGCACACTGACTTTGTGAGCTATGTGTTGCCTGTGTTTTGTTTTGGGGTAACGGTCACTTGAGTGTCTGCTTTGGAGGCCTCTGCTGTTTTGGCAGACTTTTATTTAGAGCCTCCGGGTATGTTTTTGTGTGTTTATGTGTTTGGTCTGCAGTTGTGGTAGGACTATGTGAGACTGGATTTGTGGTGTGTGTGGTTACCTTCCCCTCCTGACTGGTTACGCTAGTATTGAGTCGAGGGAGCTCAGCCTCCACTTTGGCTATATGGTTGCATCTCTCACATATATTTGTACTTGTTGGGAGGAGGAGAGGGTTCTCTGTGTACATGAGGCAGTTGTAACATTGCCTCAAGATTCCCAGATTCACCAGCTGGACTGGAGAGGAAACCAGTAACTGACCTTTGGACATGCTAGAATAGTATAGGGAACTCCTTTGCAACTGAATCAGAAAGGACCAATAGGGGATAAAGTACTCAAGGGGAGTATATGAGAATGTAGTGCTTATTCAGATTATTAGTGCTTAACTTATAGAAATTGCTTATATGAGCAATTGCAGGGTTTTAGATTTAGAATTGAGTGTTTAATTTGAGAGTTAGAGCAGTCCCAAGGGAAAAAGTGAAGAGTAGACTTTGTGGAGCCGGGAATAGTTTAAACACGATTAACCAGCGCTGCCCGATGTGCAAAATCGCACAAAGCCGCACTAAGCGATTTTTATACCAGGGAGAACAAAAGAATACAAATTAGCCCAATATGGCCAATGAGCTACAAGTTGCTGGGCTGGGACCACTCGTACAGGGACAGATAGGCTGCTCAGAGTTCCCTCTCTCACACTGAATAAGGAAGCCACCTAACTATTCAACTATGATATGGGCAACACAGGAACCTTAACCACAGTCCTGGATTCAGCAAAGCCTGAAAACCAGACTAGACTAGTACAGAAAGGCGGGAAAGCAGGGAGATTATTTTTTTATATTTTTTTCTTTGTTCACAGATAACAGAAATGCAGCAAATTAAATAACTCTAAATACACAGTAGGGTTCCACAGAAGCACTGAATAACCGCGTTTTTTGGCAGAATTAGCGTTTCTGGGATACAACAAGAAAGAATCAATACTAAAACACTTTCAAAGTCTCTCTTTGTCTCTCGGCCACTTGTAGGACTCTGCAGGGCACCACGAGGAGCTTTGCTGAGCTGTATACAAGTGCAAAAACCGCGCTAAGCGACTTTTATACCAGGGAGAACAAAAGGATAGAAATTAGCCCAATATGCCCAATGAGCTACAAGTTGCTGGGCTGGGACCACTCTTACAGGGACAGATAGGCTGCTCAGAGTTCCCTCTCTCACAGTGAACAAGGAAGTCACCTAACTATTCAAGTATGATATGGGCAACACAGGAACCTTAACCACTGCCCTGGTTTCAGGAAAGCCTGAAAACCGGACTAGACTAGTACAGAAAGGTGGGAAAGCAGGGAGATAATTTTTTTGTATTTTTTCTTTTTTCACAGATAACAGAAATGCAGCAACTTAAATAACTCTAAATACACAGAGGAGGCTATCGCACTTGAGTGTGTAGCCTACAACTATGTTACTGATAAACAAGGAAACACGACAAACTGTAACTTTTTAAAGTGCAACAATGAATTTTAAGTACAGTAAGCAATGCAGATATCAGTAGGGTTCCATAGAAGCACTGAATAACCTTGTTTTCGGCGGAATTAGCGTTTCAGGGATACAACAAGAAAGAATCAATACTTAAACACTTGCAAAGTTTCTATTTGTCTCTCGGCTGCTTGTAGGACTCTGCAGGGCAAAAAGAAGAGCTTTGCTGAGCTGTATACAAGAGCAAAAACCGTGCTAAGTGATTTTTGTACCAGGGAGAACAAAGGGATAGAAATTAGCACAATATGGCGAATGAGCTACAAGTTATTGGGCTGGGAACACGCGTACAGGGACAGATAGGCTGCTCAGAGTTCTCTCTCTCACAGTGAACAAGGAAGCCACCTAACTATTCAAGTATGATATGTGCAACACAGGAATCTTAACCACAGTCCTGGATTCAGCAAAGCCTGAAAACCAGACTAGACTAGTACAGAATCGCGGGAAAGCAGGGAAATTATTTTTTTGTATTTTTTCTTTTTTCACAGATAACAGAAATGTAGCAACTTAAATAACACTAAATACACAGAGGAGGCTAGCTCACTTGATTGTGTAGCCTACAACTATGTTACAGATAAACAAGCAAAAATGACAAACAGTAACTTTTTAAAGTGCAACAATGAATTTTAAGTACAGTAAGCAATGCAGATATCAGTAGGGTTCCACACAAGCACTGAATAACCACGTTTTCAGCAGAATTAGCATTTCAGGGATACAACAAGAAAGAATCAATACTTAAACACTTCCAAAGTCTCTTTTTTTCTCTTGGTCACTTGTAGGAGTCTGTAGGGCACCACGAGTAGCTTTGCTGAGCTGTATACAAGTGCAAAAACCGCGCTAAGCGATTATTATAAAAGGGAGAACAAAAGGATAGAAATTAGCCCAATATGGCCAATGAGCTACAAGTTGCTGGGCTGGGACCACTCGTACAGGGACAGATAGGTTGTTCAAAGTTCCCTCTCTCACAGTGAACAAGGAAGGCACCTAACTATTCAAGTATGATATGGGCAACACACGAACCTTAACCACAGTCCTGGATTCAGCAAAGCCTGAAAACCGGACTAGACTAATACAGAAAGGCGGGAAAGCAGGGAGATTATTTTTTTGTATTTTTTTCTTTTATCACAGATAACAGAAATGCAGCAACTTAAATAACTCTAAATACACAGAGGAGGCTAGCGCACTTAAGTGTGTAGCCTACAACTGTGTTACAGATATACAAGCAAAAATAACAAACAGTAACTTTTTAAAGTGCAACAATGAATTTTAAGTACAGTAAGCAATGCAGATATCAGTAGGGTTCCACAGAAGCATTGACTAACCATGTTTTTGGCTGAATTAGTGTTTCAGGGATACAACAAGAAAGAATCAATACTTAAACACTTCCAAAGTCTCTCTTTGTCTCTCGGCTGCTTGTAGGACTCTGCAGGTCGCCACGAGGAGCTTTGCTGAGCTGTATATAAGCGCAAAAACCGCACTAAGCGATTTTTATACCAGAGAGAACAAAAGGATTGAAATTAGCTCAATATGGTCAATGAGCTACAAGTTCTTGGGTTGGGACCACTCGTATAGGGACAGATAGGCTGCTCAGAAATCCCTCTCTCACAGTGAACAAGGAAGCCACCTAACTATTCATGTATGATATGGGCAACACAAGAACCTTAACCACAGTCCTGGATTCAGCAAAGCCTGAAAACCGGACTAGACTAGAAAAGAAAGGTGGGAAAGCAGGGAGATTATTTTTTTGTATTTTTTTCTTTTTTCACAGATAACAGAAATGCAGCAACTTAAATAACTCTAAATACACAGAGGAGGCTAGCGCACTTGAGTGTGTAGCCTACAACTATGTTACAGATAAACAAGTAAAAACGACAAACAGTAACTTTTTAAAGTGCAACAATGAATTTTAAGTACAGTAAGCAATGCAGATATCAGTAGGGTTACACAGAAGTACTGAATAACTGCGTTTTCCACGGAATTAGCGATTCAGGGACAAAACAATAAAGAATCAATACTTAAAAACTTTCAAAGTGTCCCTTTGTCTCTCTGCCACTTGTAGGACTCTGCCGGGCACCATGACGAGCTTTGCTGAGCTGTGTACAAGCGCAACATCCGCGCTAAGCGATTTTTATACTAGGGAGAACAAAAGGATAGAAATTAGCCCAATATGGCCAATGAGCTACAAGTTGCTGGGCTGGGACCACTCGTACAAGTACAGATAGGCTGCTCAGAGTTCCCTCTCTCACAGTGAACAAGGAAGCCACCTAGCTATTCAAGTATGAGATGGGCAACAGAGGAACCTTAACCACAGTCCTGGATTCAGCAAAGCCTGAAAACCGGACTAGACTAGTACAGAAAGGCAGGAAAGCAGGGAGATTATTTTTTTGTATTTTTTCTTTTTACACAGATAACAGAAATGCAGCAACTTAAATAACTCTAAATACACAGAGGAGGCAAGCGGACTTGAGTGTGTAGCCTACAACTATGTCACTGATAAACAAGCAAAAATGACAAACAGTAACTTTTTAAAGTGCAACAATGAATTTTAAGTAGAGTAAGCAATGCAGATAGCAGTAGGGTTCCCAGAAGCACCGAATAACTGCTTTTTCGGTGGAATTAGCGTTTCAAGGTTACAACAAGAAAGAATCAATACTTAAACACTTCCAAAGTCTCTCTTTGTCTCTCGGCCGCTTGTAGGCCTCTGCAGTGCACCACGAGGAGCTTTGCTGAGCTGTATAGAAGCGCAAAAACCGTGCAAAGCGATTTTTATACCAGGGAGAACAAAAGGATAGAAATTAGCCCAGTATGGCCAATGAGCTACAAGTTGCTAGGCTAGGACTACTCATACAGGGATAGATAGGCTGCTCAGAGTTCCCTCTCTCACATTGAACAAGGAAGCCACCTAACTATTCAAGCATGATATGGGCAACACAGGAACCTTAACCACAGTCCTGGATTCAGCAAACCGGAAAACCGGACTAGACTAGTACAGAAAGGCGGGAAAGCATGGAGATTATTTTTTTGTATTTTTTTCTTTTTTCACAGATAACAGAAATGCTGCAACTTAAATAACTCTAAATACACAGAGGATGCTAGCGCACTTGAGTGTGCAGCCTACAACTATGTTACAGATATACAAGCAAAAACAACAAACAGTAACTTTTAAAAGTGCAACAATGAATTTTAAGTACAGTAAGCAATGCAGATATCAGTAGAGTTCCCCAGAAGCACTGAATAAGCGCGTTTTCGGAGGAAATAGCATTTCAGGGATACAACAAGAAAGAATCAATACTTAAACACTTCCAAAGTTTCTCTTTGTCTCTCGGCCATTTGTAGGACTCTGCAGGGCACCACGAGGAGGTTTGCTGAGCTGTATAAAAGTGCAAAAACCACGCTATGCGATTTTTATACCAGGCAGAACAAAATGATAGAAATTAGCCCAATATGGCCAATGAGCTACAAGTTGCTGGGCTAGGACCAATCGTACAGGGACAGATAGGCTGCTCAGAGTTCCCTCTCTCACAGTGTATAAGGAAGCCACCTAACTATTCAACTATGATATGGGCAACACAGGAACTTTAACCACAGTCCTGGATTCAGCAAAGCCTGAAAACCGGACTAGACTAGTACAGAAAGGCAGGAAAGCAGGGAGATTATTTTTTTGTATTTTTTCTTTTTTCACAGATAACAGAAATGCAGCAACTTAAATAACTCTAAATACACAGAGGAGGTTAGCGGACTTGAATGTGTAGCCTACAACTATGTTACTGATAAACAAGCAAAAACGACAAACAGTAACTTTGAATTTTAAGTACAGTAAGCAATGTAGATATCAGTAGGGTTCCACAGAAGCACTGAATAATCGCGTTTTCAGCGGAATTAGCATTTCAGGGATACAACAAGAAAGAATCAATACTTAAACACTTTCAAAGTCTCTCTTTGTCTCTCGGCCACTTGTAGGACTGTGCAGGGCACCACGAGGAGCTTTGCTGAGCTGTATACAAGTGCAAAAACTGCGCTAAGCGATTTTTATACCAGGGTGAACAAAAGGATAGAAATTAGCCCAATATGGCCAATGAGCTACAAGTTGCTGGGCTGGGACCACTCGTACAGGGACAGATAGGCTGCTCAGAATTCCCTCTCTCACAGTGAATAAGGAAGCTACCTAACTATTCAACTATGATATGAGCAACACAGGAACCTTAACCACAGTCCTGGATTCAGCAAAGCCTGAAAACCAGACTAGACTAGTACAGAAAGGCGGGAAAGCAGGGAGATTATTTTTTTATATTTTTTTCTTTTTTTACAGATAACACAAATACAGCAACTTAAATAACTCTAAATACACAGAGGAGGCTAGCGCACTTGAGTGTGTAGCCTACAACTATGTTACAGATAAACAAGTAAAAATGAAAAACAGTTACTTTTTAAAGTGCAACAATGAATTTTAAGTACAGTAAGCAATGTAGATATAAGTAGGGTTCCACAGAAGCACTGAATAACCGCGTTTTCGGTGGAATTAGCGTTTCAGGGATACAACAAGAAAGAATCAATACTTGAACACTTTCAAAGTGTCTCTTTGCCTCTCGGCCACTTGCAGAACTCTGCAGGGCACCATGAGGAGCTTTGCTGAGCTGTATACAAGTGCAAAAACCGCGCTAAGCGATTTTTATACCAGGGAGAACAAAAGGATAGAAATTAGCCCAATATGGCCAATGAGCTACAAGTTGCTGGGCTGGAACAACACGTACAGGGCCAGATAGGCTGATCAGAGTTCCCACTCTCACAGTGAACAAGGAAGCTACCTAACTATACAAGTATGATATGGGCAACATAGGAACCTTAACCACAGTCCTGGATTCAGCAAAGCTCGAAAACCGGACTAGACTAGTACAGAAAAATGGGATAGCAGGGAGATTATTTTTTTGTATTTTTTCTTTTTTCACTGAAAACAGAAATGCAGCAACTTAAATAACTCTAAATACACAGAGGAGGTTAGCGGACTTGAGTGTGTAGCCTACAAATATGTTACAGATAAATAAGCAAAAACGACAAACAGTAACTTTGAATTTTAGGTACAGTAAGGAATGCAGATATCAGTAGGGTTCCACAGAAGTACTGAATAACCGCGTTTTTGGCGGAATTAGCGTTTCAGGGATACAACAAGAAAGAATCAGTACTTAAACACTTTCAAAGTCTCCCTTTGTCTCTCGGCCACTTGTAGGACTCTGCAGGGCACCAAGAGGAGCTTTGCCGAGCTGCATACAAGCACAAAAACCGCTGTAAGCGATTTTTATACCAGGGAGAACAAAAGGATAGAAATTAGCCCAATATGGCCAATGAGCTACAAGTTGCTGGGCTGGGGCCACTCGTACAGGGACAGATAGGCTGCTCATAGTTCCCTCTCTCACAGTGAAAAAGGAAGCCACCTAACTATTCAACTATGATTTGGGCAACACAGGAACCTTAACCACAGTCCTGGATTTAGCAAAGCCTGAAAACCGGACTGGACTAGTACAGAAAGGTGGGAAAGCAGGGAGATTTTTTTTTTGTATTTTTTTCTTTTTTCACAGATAACAGAAATGCAGCAACTTAAATAACTCTAAATACACAGAGGAGGCTAGCGCACTTGAGTGTGTAGCCTACAACTATGTTACAGAAAAACAAGCAAAAATGACAAACAGTAACTTTTTAAAGTGCAACCATGAATTTTAAGTACAGTAAACAATGCAGATATCAGTAGGGTTCCACAGAAGCACTGAATAACCGCGTTTTCGGTGGAGTTAGCATTTCTGGGATACAACAAGAAAGAATCAATACTTAAACACTTTCAAAGTCTCTCTTTGTCTCTCAGCCACTTGTAGGACTCTGCAGGGCACCACGAGGAGCTTTGCTAAGCTGTATACAAGCGCAAAAACTGCGCTAAGCAATTTTTATACCAGGGTGAACAAAAGGATAGAAATTAGCCCAATATGGCCAATGAGCTACAAGTTGCTGGGCTGGGACCACTCGTACAGCGACAGATAGGCTGCTCAGAGTTCCCTCTCTCACAGTGAACAAGGAAGCCACCTAACTATACAAGTATGATATGGGCAACACAGGAACCTTAACCACAGTCCTGGATTCAGCAAAGCTCGAAAACCGGACTAGACTAGTACAGAAAAATGGGATAGCAGGGAGATTATTTTTTTGTATTTTTTCTTTTTTCACAGAAAACAGAAATGCAGCAACTTAAATAACTCTAAATACACAGAGGAGGTTAGCGGACTTGAGTGTGTAGCCTACAAATATGTTACAGATAAATAAGCAAAAACGACAAACAGTAACTTTGAATTTTAGGTACAGTAAGGAATGCAGATATCAGTAGGGTTCCACAGAAGTACTGAATAACCACGTTTTCAGCGGAATTAGCGTTTCAGGGATACAACAAGAAAGAATCAGTACTTAAACACTTCCAAAGTCTCCCTTTGTCTCTCGGCCACTTGTAGGACTCTGCAGGGCACCAAGAGGAGCTTTGCTGAGCTGCATACAAGCACAAAAACCGCTGTAAGCGATTTTTATACCAGGGAGAACAAAAGGATAGAAATTAGCCCAATATGGCCAATGAGCTACAAGTTGCTGGGCTGGGGCCACTCGTACAGGGACAGATAGGCTGCTCAGAGTTCCCTCTCTCACAGTGAAAAAGGAAGCCACCTAACTATTCAACTATGATTTGGGCAACACAGGAACCTTAACCACAGTCCTGGATTCAGCAAAGCCTGAAAACCGGACTAGACTAGTAGAGAAAGGCGGGAAAGCAGGGAGATTTTTTTTTGTATTTTTTTCTTTTTTCACAGATAACAGAAATGCAGCAACTTAAATAACTCTAAATACACAGAGGAGGCTAGCACACTTGAGTGTGTAGCCTACAACTATGTTACAGAAAAACAAGCAAAAATGACAAACAGTAACTTTTTAAAGTGCAACCATCAATTTTAACTACAGTAAACAATGCATATATCAGTAGGGTTCCACAGAAGCACTGAATAACAGCGTTTTCGGTGGAGTTAGCATTTCAGGGATACAACAAGAAAGAATCAATACTTAAACACTTCCAAAGTCTCTCTTTGTCTCTCAGCCACTTGTAGGACTCTGCAGGGCACCACGAGGAGCTTTGCTGAGCTGTATACAAGCGCAAAAACTGCGCTAAGCGATTTTTATACCAGGATGAACAAAAGGATAGAAATTAGCCCAATATGGCCAATGAGCTACAAGTTGCTGGGCTGGGACCACTCGTACAGGGACAGATAGGCTGCTCAGAGTTCCCTCTCTCACAGTGAATAAGGAAGCTACCTAACTATTCAACTATGATATGAGCAACACAGGAACCTTAACCACAGTCCTGGATTCAGCAAAGCCTGAAAACCGGACTAGACTAGTACAGAAAGGGGGGAAAGCAGGGAGATTATTTTTTTGTATTTTTTCTTTTTTTACAGATAACAGAAATACAGCAACTTAAATAACTCTAAATACACAGAGGAGGCTAGCGCACTTGAGTGTGTAGCCTACAACTATGTTACAGATAAACAAGTAAAAATGAAAAACAGTAACTTTTTAAAGTGCAACAATGAATTTTAAGTACAGTAAGCAATGTAGATATCAGTAGGGTACCACAGAAGCACTGAATAACCGTGTTTTCGGCGGAATTAGCGTTTCAGGGATACAACAAGAATGAATCAGTACTTAAACACTTCCAAAGTCTCTCTTTGTCTCTCGGCCACTTGTAGGACTCTGCAGGGCACCATGAGGAGCTTTGCTGAGCTGTATACAAGTGCAAAAACCGCGCTAAGCGATTTTTATACCAGGGAGAACAAAAGGATAGAAATTAGCCCAATATGGCCAATGAGCTACAAGTTGCTGGGCTGGGACCACTCGTACAGGGACAGATAGGCTGCTCATAAATCTCTCTCTCACAGTGAACAAGGAAGCCCACCTAACTATTCATGTATGATATGGGCAACACAGGAACCTTAACCACAGCCCTGGATTCAGGAATGCCTGAAAACCGGACTAGACTAGTACAGAAAGGCAAGAAAGCAGAGAGATAATTTTTTTGTATTTTTTCATTTTTCACAAATAACAGAAATGCACCAACTTAAATGACTATAAATACACAGAGGAGGTTAGCGCACTTGAGTGTGTAGCCTACAACTATGTTACAGATAAACAAGTAAAAACGACAAACAGTAACTTTTTAAAGTGCAACAATGAATTTTAAGTACAGTAAGCAATGCAGATATCAGTAGGGTTACACAGAAGTACTGAATAACCGCGTTTTCCACGGAATTAGCGATTCAGGGATAAAACAATAAAGAATCAATACTTAAACACTTTCAAAGTGTCCCTTTGTCTCTCTGCCACTTGTAGGACTCTGCCGGGCACCATGAGGAGCTTTGCTGAGCTGTGTACAAGCGCAACAACCGCACTAAGCAATTTTTATACCGGGGAGAACAAAAGGATAGAAATTAGCCCAATATGCCCAATGAGCTACAAGTTGCTGGGCTGGGACCACTCGTACAGGTACAGATAGGCTGCTCAGAGTTCCCTCTCTAACAGTGAACAAGGAAGCCACCTAGCTATTCAAGTATGATATGGGTAACAGAGGAACCTTATCCACAGTCCTGGATTCAGCAAAGCCTGAAAACCGGACTAGACTAGTACAGAAAGGCGGGAAAGCAGAGAGATTATTTTTTTTGTATTTTTTCTTTTTACACAGATAACAGAAATGCAGCAACTTAAATAACTCTAAATACACAGAGGAGGCAAGCGGACTTGAGTGTGTAGCCTACAACTATGTCACTGATAAACAAGCAAAAATGACAAACAGTAACTTTTTAAAGTGCAACAATGAATTTTAAGTACAGTAAGCAATGTAGATATCAGTTGGGTTCCCCGAAGCACCGAATAACTGCTTTTTCGGTGGAATTAGCGTTTCAAGGTTACAACAAGAAAGAATCAATACTTAAACACTTCCAAATTCTCTCTTTGTCTCTCGGCCGCTTGTAGGCCTCTGCAGTGCACCACGAGGAGCTTTGCTGAGCTGTATAGAAGCGCAAAAACTATGCAAAGCGATTTTTATACCAGGGAGAACAAAAGGATAGAAATTAGCCCAATATGGCCAATGAGCTACAAGTTGCTAGGCTAGGACCACTCATACAGGGACAGATAGGCTGCTCAGAGTTCCCTCTCTCACATTGAACAAGGAAGCCACCTAACTATTCAAGTATGATATGAGCAACACAGGAACCTTAACCACAGTCCTGGATTCAGCAAACTGGAAAACCGGACTAGACTAGTACAGAACGGCGGGAAAGCAGGGAGATTATTTTTTTGTATTTTTTTCTTTTTTCACAGATAACAGAAATGCTGCAACTTAAATAACTCTAAATACAGAGAGGAGGCTAGCGCACTTGAGTGTGTAGCCTACAACTATGTTACAGATATACAAGCAAAAACGACAAACAGTAACTTTTAAAAGTGCAACAATGAATTTTAAGTACAGTAAGCAATGTAGATATCAGTAGGGTTCCACAGAAGCACTGAATAATCGCGTTTTTGGCGGAATTAGCATTTCAGGGATACAACAAGAAAGAATCAATACTTAAACACTTTCAAAGTCTCTCTTTGTCTCTCGGCCACTTGTAGGACTGTGCAGGGCACCATGAGGAGCTTTGCTGAGCTGTATACAAGTGCAAAAACTGCGCTAAGCGATTTTTATACCAGGGTGAACAAAAGGATAGAAATTAGCCCAATATGGCCAATGAGCTACAAGTTGCTGGGCTGGGACCACTCGTACAGGGACAGATAGGCTGCTCAGAGTTTCCTCTCTCACAGTGAATAAGGAAGCTACCTAACTATTCAACTATGATATGAGCAACACAGGAACCTTAACCACAGTCCTTGATTCAGCAAAGCCTGAAAACCGGACTAGACTAGTACAGAAAGGCGGGAAAGCAGGGAGATTATTTTTTTGTATTTTTTCTTTTTTTACAGATAACAGAAATACAGCAACTTAAATAACTCAAAATACACAGAGGAGGCTAGCGCACTTGAGTGTGTAGCCTACAACTATGTTACAGATAAACAAGTAAAAATGAAAAACAGTAACTTTTTAAAGTGCAAAAATGAATTTTAAGTACAGTAAGCAATGCAGATATAAATAGGGTTCCACAGAAGCACTGAATAACCGCGTTTTCGGCGGAATTAGCGTTTCAGGGATACAACAAGAAAGAATCAATACTTGAACACTTTCAAAGTGTCTCTTTGCCTCTCAGCCACTTGTAGGACTCTGCAGGGCACCATGAGGAGCTTTGCTGAGCTGCATACAAGTGCAAAAACCGCGCTAAGCGATTTTTATACCAGGGAGAACAAAAGGATAGAAATTAGCCCAATATGGCCAATGAGCTACAAGTTGTTGGGCTGGGACCACTCGGACAGGGACAGATAGGCTGCTCAGAGTTCCCTCTCTCACAGTGAACAAGGAAGCCACCTAACTATACAAATATGATATGGGCAACACAAGAACCTTAACCACAGTCCTGGATTCAGCAAAGCTCGAAAACCGGACTAGACTAGTACAGAAAAACGGGAAAGCAGGGTGATTTTTTGTATTTTTTCTTTTTTCACAGATAACAGAAATGCAGCAACTTAAATAACTCTAAATACACAGAGGAGGTTAGCGCACTTGAGTGTGTAGCCTACAACTATGTTACAGATAAATAAGCAAAAACGACAAACAGCAACTTTGAATTTTAAGTACAGTAAGGAATGTAGATATCAGTAGGGTTCCACAGAAGTACTGAATAACCGCGTTTTCGGCGGAATTAGCGTTTCAGGGATACAGCAAGAAAGAATCAGTACTTAAACACTTCCAAAGTCTCTCTTTGTCTCTCGGACACTTGTAGGACTCTGCAGGGCACCAAGAGAAGCTTTGCTGAGCTGTATACAAGCAAAAAAACCGCTGTAAGCGATTTTTATACCAGGGAGAACAAAAGGATAGAAATTAGCCCAATATGGCCAATGAGCTACAAGTTGGTAGGCTGGGACCACTCATACAGGGACAGATAGGCTGCTCAGAGTTCCCTCTCTCACAGTGAATAAGGAAGCCACCTAACTATTCAACTATGATATGGGCAACACAGGAACCTTAACCACAGTCCTGGATTCAGAAAAGCCTGAAAACCGGACTAGACTAGTACAGAAAGGTGGGAAAGCAGGAAGATTATTTTTTTGTATTTTTTCTTTTTTCACAGATAACAGAAATGCAGCAACATAAATAACTCTAAATACACAGAGGAGGCTAGTGCACTTGAGTGTGTAGCCTACAACTATGTAATAGATAAACAAGCAAAAATGACAAACAATAACTTTTTAAAGTGCAACAATGAATTTTAAGTACAGTAAGCAATGTAGATATCAGTAGGGTTCCACAGAAGCACTGAATAACCGCATTTTCGGCGGAATTAGTGTTTCAGGGATACAACAAGAAAGAATCAATTCTTAAACACTTTCAAAGTCTCTCTTTGTCTCTCCGCCACTTGCAGGTCTCTGCAGGGCAGCACAAGGAGCTTTGCTGAGCTGTATACAAGTGCAAAAACCGCGCTAAGCGAATTTTATACCAGGGAGAACAAAAGGATAGAAATTAGCCCAATATGCCCAATGAGCTACTAGTTACTGGGCGGGGACCACTCGGACAGGGACAGATAGGCTGCTCAGAGTTCCCTCTCTCACAGTGAACAAGGAAGCCACCTAACTATTCAAGTATGATATGGGCAACACAGGAACCTTAACCACAGTCCTGGATTCAGCAAAGCCTGAAAACCAGACTAGACTAGTACAGAATCGCGGGAAAGCAGGGAAATTATTTTTTTGTATTTTTTCTTTTTTCACAGATAACAGAAATGTAGCAACTTAAATAACTCTAAATACACAGAGGAGGCTAGCGTACTTGAGTGTGTAGCCTACAACTATGTTACAGATAAACAAGAAAAAACGACAAACAGTAACTTTTTAAAGTGCAACAATGAATTTTAAGTACAGTAAGCAATGCAGATATCAGTAGGGTTCCACAGAAGCACTGAATAACCACGTTTTCAGCAGAATTAGCGTTTCAGGGATACAACAAGAAAGAATCAATACTTTAATACTTCCAAAGTCTCTCTTTGTCTCTCGGCCGCTTGTAGGACTCTGCAGGTTACCACGAGGAGCTTTGCTGAGCTGTATACAAGCGCAAAACCTGCGCTAAGCGATTATTATAAAAGGGAGAACAAAAGGATAGAAATTAGCCCAATATGGCCAATGAGCTACAAGTTGCTGGGCTGGGACCACTCGTACAGGGACAGATAGGCTGCTCAGAGTTCCCTCTCTCACAGTGAACAAGGAAGGCACCTAACTATTCAAGTATGATATGGGCAACACACGAACCTTAACCACAGTCCTGGATTCAGCAAAGCCTGAAAACTGGACTAGACTAATACAGAAAGGCGGGAAAGCAGGGAGATTATTTTTTTGTATTTTTTCTTTTTTCACAGATAACAGAAATGCAGCAACTAAAATAACTCTAAATGCACAGAGGAGGCTAGCGCACTTGAGTGTGTAGCCTACAACTATGTTACAGATATACAAGCAAAAACGACAAACAGTACCTTTTTAAAGTGCAACAATGAATTTTAAGTACAGTAAGCAATGCAGATATCAGTAGGGTTCCACCGAAGCATTGAATAACCGTGTTTTTGGCGGAATTAGCATTTCAGGGATACAACAAGAAATAATCAATACTTAAACACTTCCAAAGTCTCTCTTTGTCTCTCGGCCGCTTGTAGGACTCTGCAGGGCACCACGAGGAGCTTTGCTGAGCTGTATACAAGCGCAAAAACCTCACTGAGCGATTTTTATCCCAGAGAGAACAAAAGGATAAAAATTAGCCCAATATGGCCAATGAGCTACAAGTTGCTGGGATGGGACCACTCATACAGGGACAGATAGGCTGCTCAGAGTTTCCTTTCTCACAGTGAACAAGGAAGCCCCCTAACTATTTAAGTATGATATCGGCAACAGAGGAACCTTAACCACAGTCCTGGATTCAGCAAAGCCTGAAAACCTGAATAGACTAGTACAGAAAGGCGGGAAAGCAGGGAGATTATTTTTTTGTATTTTTTCTTTTTTCACAGATAACAGAAATGTAGCAACTTAAATAACTCTAAACACACAGAGGAGGCTAGCGCACTTGAGTGTGTAGCCTACAACTATGTTACAGATATACAAGCAAAAACGACAAACAGTAACTTTTTAAAGTGCAGCAATGAATTTTAAGTACAGTAAGCAATGCAGATATCAGTAGGGTTCCCAGAAGCACTGAAAAACTGCGTTTTCGGTGGAATTAGCATTTCAGGAATACAACAAGAAAGAATCAATACTTAATCACTTGCAAAGTCTCTCTTTGTCTCTTGGCCACTTGTAGGACTCTGCAGGGCACCACAAGGAGCTTTGCTGAGCTGTATACAAGCGCAAAAACCATGCTAAGCAATTTTTATACTAGGGAGAACAAAAGGATAGAAATTAGCCCAATATGGCCAATGAGCTACAAGTTGCTGGGCTAGGACCACTCGTACAGGGACAGATAGGCTGCTCAGAGTTCCCTCTCTCACAGTGAACAAGGAAGCCACCTAACTATTTAAGTATGATATGGGCAACACAGGAACCTTAACCACAGTCCTGGATTCAGCAAAGCCTGAAAACCGGCCTAGACTAGTACAGAAATGCGGGAATGCAGGGAGATTATTTTTTTTGTATTTTTTCTTTTTTCACAGATAACAGAAATGCAGCAAGTTAAATAACTCTAAATACACAGAGGAGGCTAGCGCACTTGAGTGTGTAGCCTACAACTATGTTACAGGTAAACATGCAAAAATGACAAACAGTAACTTTTTAAAGTGCAATGATGAATTCTCTCTTTGTCTCTTGGCCGCTTGTAGGACTCTGCCGAGGAGCTTTGTTACAGATATAGAAGCAAAAACGACAAACAGTAACTTTTTAAAGTGCAACAATGAATTTTAAGTACAGTAAGCAATGCAGATATCAGTAGGGTTCCACAGAAGCACTGAATGACCGCGTTTTCAGCAGAATTAGTGTTTCAGGGATACAACAAGAAAGAATCAATGCTTTAACACTTCCAAAGTCTCTCTTTGTCTCTCGGCCGCTTGTAGGACTCTGTAGGGCACCACGAGGAGCTTTGCTAAGCTGTATATGGATATGAAAATTGGAAGGACTAAAATATCTGAATTTGTACAGTGTCTAATACAGATATTTAACAAGAGACTTT